>NC_134704.1:61868620-62018620 GCF_043290135.1 Rhipicephalus microplus | reverse complement strand
GGTGGGAACATCAAGGTGGCGTCATCAGTCACGTTTTCTTACTTAGCGTCTTTTTACAGCGAACGTTATGTTTTTGGTGTCGTCAAGAAGTATTTTACCCGTAGAAAATTTTTTTCTTTAGTATCTTTTCAAAAACATCAAATTTTGATATGCACGATTTATTGCTTGGAAGCTATCTAGGGGACTAAACGTAATATAAGTGAAAGAAAAAAAATTGGCCCAGTAGCTGCATGCTTCATGCAATTGTCATCGAAAGACGATAGTCTTGTGTCTGGAGAGAGTGAACTAAACGTTCATTCGATGTTCTGTGCGCGAAAATTGTTGAACTGTATTCTGGAAGCGCTGTGTTAGCGAGTCTCGATCCGTGCAGCGAAGGCGAACGAGCGCATCGAGACACGTGAGACACGAGTGCTATCTGGCAGTTATCTTCGAAAACGAAGGAAGGCGTGCGCGCCCGTCTCAGAGGCGATAAGGTGAAGAACGCAAAGCGACGGGCAGGCGACACGACTGTGTCGTCTTAGCAAAGCATTAAGAACACTTGCCTTTTTGAGCACTGCGTTGCATTGTCAGCGCAGCGTGATAAATGTTACGGTACTTAGAATTACTTATGTATGCCTTCTCCAGTATAAAGAGACGCATACAGAATATAGACGTGTTATTATAGTGCCTCAGATATGTGCAATAATAGCTATTGTAATTTACAATCGCACAAGTATGAACGCTGAAACTTACGCAATATTGGTTGGCGCTGCGGATAGGGTTGGCTGTTTGGGATATCTTTTGAGGCCATTTGGAGCATCGTTACGGCGGGCAGACAAGTGTACCAACAGACAGACCAAAATTGTGGCGTCGAAGTACTTCAAGGAAGACTATCGTCGTTATAAACAATAAAGAATATAAGCGATGGCCGACAAGGCTGGTCGTGTGAGCGCTGTGTAGCAGAACTAATTTGTTTTCCATGATATCAACCGCTTAAGCGCATAATATACATGACATCCTGGAGCACCAGCGTCGGGAACGACAAATACGTGCGTTTCCGCATCCGCAGCTTGAAGTCACAGGCGCTCGCAAATAGATAATGCAGAATTTATTACGAACGATAGCCGTTGTCTAGTACCAAATTTAGAATTGGAGGTTCGACAAGGTGGCGAGTTCACTCTTTTATAATGGTGGTAAAGACAAAAAGTTACAAAGCGATACGGAAAAATTGAGTTGCCCCGAAGTGAGAGTTGTAAAGACGAGGAGGAGAGAAAGAGGGAAAGAGGAGAGAAGAGGGAGAAAGAAAATAGGGAGAAGATGCAGGCTGGTAAACTGAATGCATGTCCAGTTTTGTATATGTCCACAGCTTGCACAACAAAAGTAGGCTTACGAAATGAAAAGGAGAGATAGAGAAAGAAAGAGAGAGGGCAAGAAACACAGAGACGAAGAAGGAGAGAGAAAGTGCCAATTCTCAAAGTAACCTTTCCGCATGAAGGTGCATGGATGTCCAAACTAAAGTTCAGGAAATGTTTTTTTATGCATTTTCCGAAAAGGCATACAGTGCGATAAACTTCAATCGATTTAATTATCAGGCGGGTATCAGTTTCACCATGGGGCAATGCAGCACCAACTTGGACACCCACAACTCGTACGACAAGAGTTGTGTGTGCGTGTCTATTCGCGCAGCTACTTCTCATGGTGATCCCACCCCCGAAAAATTGTGTTGGTGGTATTAGCCAACACAATAAGCCGCGTTTATCCCATGCTAGAACATGTCACATGCTCAGGATAGCAATAGTCGAAACGTTATAAATAGTATATTCTCATTCTTAAACTCCTTAAGAACGAGAAACGTGGCAAATAAGGCGCTTTTAGCTTGAGCTGCTTCGACAGTTCCGTGAACGTAAACAAAGCCAAATGTCTCCCGTTGACGTAAATCTAAATTCAATTAGGCAGTCGTTCGCATCCTCGGGAACGTGCGATAGACAAAGCCTCTCTACAGAAGATTCGTTTCCAATATCTTTTCTATGCCGTTGCTTGAATTTACAGTTAAAAAGAAGTGTGGAGACGAAGTCAAGTGAACTCCTTTGGCAGCTTACAATTGAATCCTCCGAGGCATTCTATTCAGTATTCTATGACGTGGGGGTATGGATATCGCGAATTTAAGGGCCTTTCTGCTTTGTGCAAGTGAAATTTGTTTGGGTATTGTTCGTCGTCTCTTTCATGTGAAGATGTGAAGCTGCTTTCATGACGACCAAAATTGCATTGGTAAATTACTTCTAGCGCCCAAACAGCCACAGGCTTAGTAGCTTATCCTCGTATGTGTCTCATACGTATTCAATAACGTATTGTGAATGAAAAAAGAACTACAAAAGTCATTTTTTTGTGCACAACATTTATACATAACAGCAACTATAGGATAGAGGCAGTGTCACAATCCGACCTATTTTCCTATTGCTCCCTCTAATTCCCGAGCGTATCATCTTGTTGATTTTGTAAAGTTGAAGCAGATTTTTGTGAGCATGCGAAACTAGAACCCAGTTTTCATAGAGGCGTTTCTTTATCCCCCTTCCTCTCTAACTATTCGTCAGCATTTGTATATGACTGATTTCTTTAAAGCTTAACTCATATTTACAATTTTTCGTAAGCGTATGATGCTTCTGTGGACTTGCATAATCGTTTTACAAAAGGGGTAATTATTTTGCATACATTATTGTGCGACAGTACAGTGACTATGATCCACGGCAAAAATTTCTGAATCAATTTGATTCTGGTCGCAATTTGATTCCGGTCACGCAGAAAAAAAGGAACAAATTGTATGTTGCTCGTATAATATGTGCGTAGAAAATCTCCTGATCGCTTGAATGAGTAATTTACCGTTAATCTCCTTAAAGTTCAGACAATTCCAGCATAGCATATGCATTATATATAACATTCCACCATTTTAAACAAATATAATATGACTACGTTCTTTTTATTGATGACTTCAGACACTTTATTAATTTGCGGTTCCATTGATTAGGCAAGGTACGTGATATTTTAGCCAGGAGAAGCCACTTTAGATGACCCCTAATTTGTCAATTATAAACTTACCTGTGGCAAAGAGATATTATGGCTTTTAGGACACAATTGCTGAAAATCACTGTGATACAGTTTTGAACGCTTTTCAAAGTGACATTTTACGAAGGTACTTTTCCATACACACTCATTGAACTTTTAAAAACAAATTTTGCGTAGCAGCCACGGCTTGCTGCTTTTTAAATTTTTGCTGATTATTCACCACGTCTTTCTTCTAGCTCTGTCTCATTTGTCTCTCTCTGTCTGTATCGTTGTATCTTTTTCTTGCTGCTTCTATTATTCCTTCCATATCTTCCCTTTCTTTTCCTTGCTCAAGTTTTCACTTCTTTTCTCTCTTTCTATCCTTCTCAATTTTGTGGTTGTTTCTTTCTCACTCCCTCTACGTTTCCGTGTATTTCTTCCTATGTTTTTCTACCTTTTCTTTCCCCACTTTCTTTCAATTTATGCATTTCCCGTTTTTGTTTTCCTCTTTTTAAACTCAATATATCGCCCACTCGAGGTATAGTATCCCGCGGTGGAAAAATCGGCGCATTGGGAGATCGCGCGCTTGGCGCAAGTTTATGAGGAGTGACGCAGAACGTGAAGAGGAGGATGGAGAGAGCACGGACCATCCCTGTTATACTGCGTTATACACCCTATAAATGTAGCGGCCATTCAGGACGACGATGCCTTTTGCGAGTGTGAAATAAAACAACGACAAGCATAACTTTCTGCTGTAAACCTAGGAAGCGTCTGCTGTAAAACTCGAGAACGTAAGCGAACCCCCTGCTGTCACCCAGCTGCTCACAACCCGCATCGCTCTCATTTCTTATAGCCCTGCTGTCGGGCACCCTGAAGACTTTTCAGAAGTTTGCTTGCGACGGTCAGGAGCTGCAGCTGCGCTGCTTTCGCAACACGAGCATCTCAATCTCGGTGGCCCAGTACGGCCGCTCGGTGCCCTATCACATGCTGTGCCCGCCGCCGTCGCACGAGGAAGGGGGCGCTACGAGCGCCAGGCGGGAGCAAGAGTACAACGGAAGCGTCGAGTGCATCGCCAAGGAGGCACTCAAGGTGAGAAGAGTTGAGCGTTTCAGAGACGTGCTCAACCAAAGCTGCGCCACCGAAAGACCGAAGTTTCGCGAAACCAGTAGCGTCGCGATGTGCCACTAACAAGCAGAGCACCCAGAAAGGAAACTTAGCAGTTGTCCGCCAGGGTGTATCAGTGGCTACGGGGCTCCGTTGCTGCTCCTAAGGTCGCGGGTTCGATCACGGCCGCGGCGGTCCCATTTTGGAGGATGTGAAATGGTCGAGTCCCGTGTGTCGTGCGATGTCAGTGCAAGTTCAAGAACGCCAGAAGGTCGAAATTTCCGGAATCCTCCACTACGGCATCTCTCATAACATGCCCTTTTCGAGACGTGAAACGCCAAATGTTATTATACTGACTTAGCGGCTGACAAACGATAGTAATATGTGGGGTTTTACAAGCCGGAACCACGATATGATTATGAAAGGTCCTGTAGTGAAGGGCTCTGGAAATTTTGACCATGTAGTGTTCTTTACCATGCACAAAGATCACGTAGTACACGGGGCCCTAGTATTTTGCGCAATTGACTATAGAGAAATCGAGAAAAAGAAATGCCGCCATCTCCACAAAGTGACTGATGATGTAGGAGTTGGCTCGAAATTGGTCAGGGGGACTCGTGAGTCCTTCGTACAAGTCATCTACCGTCGTATAAAGAGGTGGCACGTTGTTACAGGGGTGATTGCATGTACATACACACACAATGTATATTTGTTGACATATCGATTCAATTATATACGCTTGATTGATACGTGGGGTTTAAAGTCCCAAAAACTACGATATTATTATGGGAGACGCCGTAGTGGAGGACTGCGAAAGTTTTGACCACCTGGGGTTCTTTTACGTGCACCCAAATCGGAGCACACGCACCTACAGCATTTCCGCCTCCATCGGAAATGCAGCCGCCGCAGCCGGGATTTGATCTTGCGACCTGCGGGTCAGCAGCCGAGTACCTTAGCCACAAGACCATCGCGACGGGGTTTAATTATATACACTTTTGTATACATATCGATGCAATTGTACACAAGGATACATTAACAATTACAATGCTATGGGACACGTTTTCCTTTGAAGATTACAATTTTCGTGGTCGGTGAAGTATGTGGTCAGGAGATCATTAATTACAAGTGGCAATTGGAAGTTGGGGAAGGCAATGTCGATACATGTCCCGATTGGAGGTTCTCTTTGCGCCGCTTGCGTGTCGCCTCTTCTTCGCGGGCTCTCACTTCGGGGTCTGTCTGCCGACAAGCCATCTTGGGACCACAAAGCGCACATAATGGCTTTCAGATGTGTTGTAGGTACTTCGCTTTTCAGCAGAATGAACAATGACACAGCGGGTGAGTCCCGTCACAAAAGTTGTGGCTGGTGTGCAGTGGGTACATTGCACAGCTGCGCCTCTAGTGGTCACCTCGAGAACTGGCACAAACGCCAAGGGACTTGCTCCGAGCATAATAAGCTTTTCGAGGAAGCTCCTAAAAGAGAAGAAAAGGTGTCCCTGCAAAGAAACAAGACTTGGTTTGCTACCCTAGCATGAAGGTGGGGCAAAACAAAATAGAGGCATTAGGTGAGGCACAGTTTGTTTACAAGCGAGCAGGGTGTCCAACCCACTATACTTTCCACTCCATGTGAGCTGTTGTAGTGATTGACATCTTCGAGAACATATGATACGACCATGTAAGAATGAGTCAATGGACTAACTAATTTACAAAGAACGTTCGCAAGAAAGTTCAGCGAGCCGCTCCATTTGGTATTGTAAAGATGGAGGCCGAGAGTGAGATATAGAGGGAGGCAAATTTTTGCCACAAACGTTTACCGGGGAAAAGAGGAACAGAAACAAGAGTTGTAGTGGTGACGACGTGGTCGTGCACGCACACAAAGTTTCATGCAACTCGAGTTAAATCTTCGTACTGCTTTCTGGTTAGTTGTTAATATAAACAATAATATTCCTGCAGAGGCGACTTTTTAGCACACCTAGTCTTAATGACTAGGTGTGCTTGTTTATAAAAAAAAGTGAAGCTTGTTTTATAAAAAAAAAGGCAGAAAAGAAGGACGGGGTGTGTTGAACGTTGTTCTTCAATTAAAGATTGTTGGTAATGCTGCAGTCTGATGATAGTCAATAACGTGAAGTCGGCATTCACAAAATAAAATTATATCATTATTTGGTGCAACAAGGAAAATGAAAGCCCAATCACATTTATCTGAGGAGTAGATTAGAAAAGAGAAGAGAAAAAATATTTAAAAAATCAGATGAGAGAAAACATTGTGAATGGAATAAGTGCTCCAGGACAATTCAATAGCGGCGGCATCTACCTTCACCTATCCAACAAAATATTAGGAACTGAATACAAGTTGGAGCTGTAACTTCCGTATTCTTCTTGTGTCCCATTTAGTACAGAGACAGTAGGTCTCTTACTTACATATTTCGCATGCAGCCAGTAAAGGAGTTTACGGAGCGAAGACAGAAATATAGTCATTTTTAAATATAGCTTGCACGCAGATGGTTGCTGTCATTAATCGCTGATATCAGATCAGCTCGCTCATGTAATCAACCGGTTAAAATGCGCGTAAAAGGGTGAGAGAAAAAGCGCGAACAATATGTTGTGGTGTTTATATTGCGATTTTATCTTGGTGGCAATAAAACTACACCAGATTTGTCCTCAATCGTAATATGGATGACTTTGGAGGCTTTTTACAGCCATCCAGGTTACAACCACGCGAGAAGAAATGCAATAGAGCAGATGACATAGATACAGCACTGTCCGCGTTTTTTTCCTTTGCCCGTGTGCTTACATTTATGACCCCCCACACAAATGGTATTGCGACTTTTGAATATTTCCGTTTGTGTTCAATGACTTCAAGAATGAGAAAACAGAGGCTACCTTGCAGCCTACTATCCCATTACTTATTTAAACTTTTTTTTCGACTGTCTCATTGGTATTCGAGAAGGAGAGATGCTGTAGGCTTTTTAAATAAGAAGGACGAAACCTTCCCAGTGCAAAAAAAAAAAAAAGCTTATTTTGAACCAAGTTCTAATAACTTTTTATAGATGAATGCTTTTAACTAAATTTATAAAAAGCTGTATTAGGTATTTCTAATAATATATGAGGATGGTCGTTAACGACTGTCAGCGAACCGGATTATTGATAAATTTGACGCGCTGATACATATCTCTTTTCACATGCTACCAATGTCGTCATAGGTGGTGGAGGCTGCGTGTCGAGAGAAACGAGAGTGCATGGTGAAGACTGATGTCAAGTCCTTTATGGTTGACCCTTGCCCTGGGGTGTACAAGTACGCCGAGGTCGCCTACAAGTGCAGACCCAGTGAGTCATCACATGTTCTGGTCTCTGCTACCCACTCTTGTCTTCTTTCGCGTCCGCTGTAGGTCACCGAAAATTGCACAGTTGAGCTCTCTCACTATTGCGTATTTAGAGTTTCAAATTTGCGTCTTTAGGAGCACTTTTTTTAACGTGCTTAATCAAGACAATGACACTCTGGTGCACATAGCGATTGCAGTTTATAGGTGTATTCTTTGTACCATAGAGTTTCCAATAAGTACACAAGAGGGAACTCTGGTGCTAGCGTTTATGGGTGCTGCAACGCACGGCACTTCTGCCAGCATTATAGAGACAGGCATTACGCAGATTTGGCGAATCATCGTACTTTCGGTGGTGTTTGCTTTTGCCTTGTTTGGAGCTGCTTTGCCATGGAACAAGTGTCGGCAAACGTTCAGCAGTTGAACTTGTCTAACTTAATTTTTTAGGCCCACCGACTCAAATCGGGTCACGATGCTTACAACGGTCCGTTCTTTTATTCGAAACAAAACCAAAAGACAGCGATAAACAAAGTCACAAGGGCGTTGGAAGCTCACAAGCACGAAGACTAGGCAAAATTGTGTATTACACATCATTCCCGTGCTCGCTGAACGATCGCAGCGTCGGAGTCCCAACTAGTTAACTTTATGAAACTATGTGCTTTTTGCACTGTTATCTTTAAAATTAGCCAAAGTGCTTTAATAAACTTCAATCACTCTAAAGCTTCTTTTTTGTTTTCTGTGTGTTCGCCAAGCACATCAAGAACTAGTCCATGTTTAATTCTTCGTAAAGACATGGACTAGGACACAGGCAGCAGACGAGGCTTTCTCCCAGTGTTATTGTTCTTTATGTCTCGCATACACCGTTTGATTGACGAGCACTCTCCCCTCTTACAGCCACGTTCTCCAACAGGATAGTGTGCGAGAACGGCGTGCTCAACCTGCGTTGCCACAAGAATCTGCGCATTGTGGTATACTCGGCAAACTTCGGAGGAACCGAGAAGGGTGTGCCCGAGTGCCCACAGCGGCAGGACGTCAAGCTGTCCGGTGCGTTTCTTTGAGTGTCCATGAGGTCATACATAGTAATAGTGTCCTTCCACTTTTTTGTTAGTCCGGGCTCTCCATATATGCACTTCTGAAAGAGACGTGCGTACCCTCCTTGGAGTTGGAGATGATTGTATTTTCGTCGAAAAATCATTTAAGGTTTAAATTTTATTACCACATAGGTACAAAACATCGATAAACATGGTGGGAGACATAATAGACTTGCCGTGTCTCTTTAAAGAGCGTCTTATACATTGGCAAGTCAGCACTGACGGCAAATATTCACACACGCTTTTTGCTTTTCCTTAATGTGTTGATTTTGTCATTATAATTTATATGTTATTACAATAAACTTCGGATAATTCCGACATTTTTAGCACCGTTCGCACATGTTTTGTATCAATCATTGTAAGTTGAATTGTAATAAAGTCAAACTGAATAACAGACAGGTAACTGTCGTTAAATTGGACTTGGATGTTTACAATGCGACCAATTACGTCCACGCCATCGAAATGAGCGTGGCTCTTAGAAATGAGAGTATGGATATCGATGTCGATTTCTTGTATTAGAATGCAGCAAGTCTAAGAGTCCAAAAAGGCACTGTGTAATAAACATGTTTAGAGGTGCCGTTCGTCCAGATAAATGCGTGCTCTTCAAGACATAGTATGATATGCCTTTCAAGATAAGCGGTAGGCGTTTTTTTTCTCCAGTACATTGTCACGCCTGTTACTTGAGTGCAAACGATAAAATTTTCAACTGATTGGTTATTGCTTTGATCGAGAGTATAATTTTAACACAAAAGTGTTGTATGCTAGAGTTCACCGAAATTTCAGGGATGTACATTCGTCACGAAAATGATGTCTAAAAATAACACATCGGAACACAAAAAGTGCCATTACAGGAGTCAAAACAATGGCCTTTCGGTAGGCGACAGCAGCTGCCGGGAACGATATCCACTTCACCATGGTATCACAGTTTATATGCTTAAAGCAAAATGCCTTTTATAACTACCACTGTCCTCTCAAAGCACTCTTCGTAAAATGTAATAATGCACCATTACCATGAAATCCATGACTAGTTCCTTCAACGCGTCAATTCTCTGCGTCCATCCTATTGGGCGTGTTTCCAATAAGAGAAGTGAACTTTTGTCAACGCCTTAACACACTGGCCAGGTGGTGGCCTTACCCAAAGCGTCGGCGTGGCTAATATCATTTATCTATACCAGAGTCCAGCATCTCCAAGAAGTGGATGATGGTGAGGTGGGAAAAGCTTCGGGGGTTTTTCGGTGATAACGTGTATCCTCCGAGGAGCAGCATCCTAGTCCGCCTGGCGCCGCGTGCGCTTCGCCGCCGCTTTGCGCTCTCGAATTTCAGGGTCTGTGTCTCGTTGAGCCCGTTTCGCAGCGGCTTCGTTGGCGCGCACCGCCTCGGAATCTGCCCAGCGCCGCGCTCGCTTGGCGGCAGCCTCTCGAGCCACCAAGCGTGATCTGACACGTACGGCGACAATTCAGGAGAATGAGAGATGATGGGCGCACCGGCGCAGTCTCGCGCAGCCCCACGCAACAGCCAGTCAGAGAGCAGGGGCACTTCCAACGCTGTTTAGTGTCCGTTTACCTAACTGCCATATTGCACATATTTCTATACGACAGCGCCATCTAGAAAACCAAACGGGAAATAGCGATGACGACACAGAATGCGTACAGCGCCATTTTGTATATTGTCACCCAACTGCAGTGTGCATGCATCTCTATGGAGCAGCGCCATCTATTCATCTATTCTATGACGAGAGAGACGCTACTGGGTACGCCGGATGGACGAGGGATTGCCCTAGACCACAAGGAACTTTGCCCCTGAAATAGGCCTGCAACGCACGTTGCAACGCGCCAGCTTCACCTGGATGCAACTTGGCGTTCCACGCTTGGACTCGCCAGGGAACACAACGCGCGTTGCGTTTCCCTCTGATCGGGCAGTGGCGTTAAGTAACTCTACATGCAGCGAGTATGCCACCTTAGTCCAAGCTTGGCCTACGATGAGTAATAGTCTTTAACTGTGATTCAACTGTCGAACACCAACAGACACTCTATTTATATCAACTATCTTATAGCAATGTATAGTAAGGAGTGAACTAGTTACATAAAGAGACGTTTTACTTCCGAGATATAGCGATTCATATTACAGAAGGTCAACCATGTTTTTGTATTCCTAATAATCGATTTACGTGGAGTGAGTAAAGTGAAGACAGTGCTTTGAGCGTCAAGAAAGGCTGGATTGTGATGTTTCGAGATGCCGCCTGCTCGAGGTCGAGGTGAACGTTCGCCCTCATGCCCGTTGCAGCGCAAGTCAGCTGCACGAAAGCCCTAGCATGGCTGGTAGATGCAATATGTTTACATACAATGGCCGTGGATTTAGTATGAGTCTTTGCGGTAGTTAGACGTTTTCGTAGCAATAGCGTTGACAGTTGGGCGAGTTGTTTCCGAATAGCTCTGCTGTCTCTTTTTATGTGGACTGTACTGCTAGGCAGTTTGTTAGAAATTCGACTTTTATTAAGTTTTGTACAGTTTGTGCACTAAATCAATGCCAAAAGGACATTGAAACAAGGAGAAATGGCAATTCAAGAAGTGTTTTTTTAATTTTTGTTTTGAAAATGCATGAAAGTCGTCTGTGTTACCGTTTTAGCATACGTGCCTGTGGCGTAGCCAGGCGGGGGGAAACACAAAAACCCGTGCCCCTCCCCACCCCACCCCTCGAATTTCTTTCACCGTGGTATACAGAGCAAAAAATCACAATTTCAAGTGGGTGCCCTCTCGAAATCACAGAGGTGCCGCCCCCCCTTCTCCTTCCCCCCAAAATTTTGCCTATGTTTCTGACATGTACCGACGTAACTAAATCCGAATAAATAATAATAGATGTCACAATGAACATGGTTACAAATTTCGCTCGATGTAGAGTCGAAGTCTGCACGATTACCGGCCTTGTGTCGCAGTGTGCCAGGTGAGTTACGCGACCGAGACGGTACTCACGTCGTGTCACGGGAGGCGCAGATGCACGGTGGCGGCCACCATGGGCACCTTCGGCAACCCCGGCTGCCACAAGGACTCGCGGCTCTACCTCAAGGTTGTCTACACCTGCGGTAAGCCTCTGCACTGTTGGGTGGAGTCATTAAGGTGTGTCTCGTGTCAGTTTTTAACGAAAGCGTTACATTACAGAAGTGCGCCTAATTGTGCTTGTTCGTACATGATTAAGAAGTGAACAAACACCGCCGGACACCGGACAATGATTGAATGACAGACAAAAGCGCTAATTACAACATAAAATTGGCCAAGCTATGAACAACAACAACAACAACAACGACAACAACAACAACAACGAAAATCTTGCTCAAGTTACGGCTATTAGCCCTATATGGTACTGCGTAATCCGTATTTCCCCGCCAGCGGGATCATATGGTTTACTAATTGCTAGGGTAAGCAATTACAGAAACTTCATGAAAAACTGGAATAAGAGTCGCCAGATGATAAGACGCCTTGTATAGGAAGAGAAGAATGCAGAAATGAACATTTGATTCGGGGCTCGGACATCCTATTTGTAGGAAAGATCGAGTGGTATACATGAGTCTTTTGTATATCGCGTGGAGGTTTGTTAAACCTGTCTGAAGTTTAAATTAACAATGAAGTAAGGAATATTAGACCGTGCACTTTTAACGTTCTAGTAGGAATTAACAGTAGGCGAAGTTTTCCGAAACATTTATGCTAAATGCACTGCGAGGAGACGCATGATGCGCAACATTTGACAAAGCAATGCCGTACTCGCGTGTAATTTTAGTACATCCTCTAGAATTCGTACGTAGCACGTGAAGTCGAGACGGAGGTATGAAGACAACCCGTTATTTTAGTTTTCAATGCGAGTGTGGTGCTTTGCGCGTCGAATTAAGGCCTGAACACACGTGTGCATTGCATCGCGTCAGCAAGTGGCTCTCTGACGCGGTGCCGCATCCTCTCCCTGTGGAGAGACAGGGTGTGCGGTTTCACGAAGCTGCATCCCCCCTATCCTATACGGAGAAAAACGGACGTCGCGTCAGGAAGTCAAGGGCTGACTCGCTGCAACGCGTAATCGTGTGGTCAGGCCTTTAGTGTGCACATTGTTTGAGGCTGTCTTTCGTGTTTGCCCTGCAGCGCCGAAGGAAATCCTGAAGGAGCTCGATATTGGCGGCACGGATTCGCCCAAGGACAGGATGGATGAGGAGGAAGAAGGATATGTGGAAGAGGCGGGCTATCAGCCATCTTCCTCCAGTCCAGAAGGTGGGCCGAACACACCTGCCAAGTCCCTACCGGGTAGGCTGCGCAGGTTTCAAGATTAAATAGGCTTTAGAGTATCGGGCAGAACTCAGCTACCCGACAAAATAATAATAATCCTAAAAGAAATGTTTAAAAGTGCAAGCACTGCGCCATTTTCTTGTTCTTCGACTCTGTGAGAAATTTTGTTTTCCTTCTTCTGGTGTTTCGCTATGCTAAGTTTTGTGAAGCAACTCCTAGTAAGGGACTCCGGATTATCTTTGACCACCCGTTGTTCTTTTGCATGGACCCCAATCAAAGTGCACGGTTGTTTTCTCATTTAACTCCCGTCGCAACGCAGCCACAGAGGAAGGGAATAGAACCCGTATTGACTGTTACCATGCTTCACTCGCCATGTATCGTGTTGGATGGTGTGACAACCCCACGGAACTTGCAGACTAAAAGAAAACCGTGATACCCTCTTTTCCCCACCTTTGATTTCATTCTTTAACACCTAAACCTACCCTTTTCCCACTTTCGTAAGGCAGTAAACCAAATGTGACTTTGGCGGTCCTCCCTACCTTATCTATCTGTATCCCATCTCCACGTTTGTATGGCCGGTCGTTGAGATGAACATGTCGCATTTACGATTTTCCCTATTTTTTACTTGTCTTCCCGAAAATACCCGATTTCTAAGCATGGATTTACTGTTCCAGCTGGGCCGATGGACCAAAACTTGGTGCCGGAGCCGTCGAACAGAAAGATTGACATGCTGAGGGACAGGACCGCGGAGGACGACAAACACGTCAACTGCACCTTGAATGGCAGCGGACACCGGGCGATCGGCTTCATCACGGAATGGGTGGCCGCTTACAAGTTCGTAAAAGGTACTCAATGTGAGCAGCATTGTACGGAAGGTGGTAGTCCGTCACTTGAGTATGATTGCGGGAAAAAAGAAAGAGGAAAAGAAAAGAACACGTGAGAAAGAGAATACTCTGGGCGTGTTTCCTTTTTCGTCTGTATGTACATTATTGCGCTACTGTTCTCAAGTATATATTGTGAAAGGTTGGTAGGCTATGCGGGCATCAATTGTTATCTCTCTCTCTCCCCCCCCCCCCCTTGCTCTCCCAAATTGTGAGTTGTGAGATTAACGCGACTTCTATATCACATATCCGTTTAAGTTGACAGTTTTTATGAAGGCTACATGAAGGTCTGTTGCACATATTGGTTTGCTCGCATAACCGTTGTCTTCAGCTCTTTAGTGCACCAAGGATGTGCGATGGAATTTACCCGGTTTCTCGGGTATGTACCCGTTTATCTTTCGAGATGAGGTCGGACACATGAGGCTAGCCTTCACAGCTTTGCTGTTGATATTCATCAACGTTATGATGTTTTCCTGGCGTTGAAATTATTGTCTTTTATCTACCTTCACTCGGATGAGTGGTTGGCGTATCGAAAATGTTTTGTTTTATAACGTTCACGTCATTTGAAACAGCGCACAATCGGGGCACAGAAGAGGCTACAAAACTCAACGCCTGTGTTTTGTGGTATATGTAACTATGCGCACGTACAGCAAGTCCGCCTAGCCACCTTTTTGAACTTTTGTGTGTTTTTCTATTTCTCTCCTCCACCTCACTGTCCCGACCAACAGCGAACAAGGAGAAGTTTATCCTCTACGTGTTGCTCAGTTTGGGCTTCGGCGTCGTCGCCTTCCTGGCGGTGCTGTCGGCTCGCCTGTACGCACAGGGACGTCGCGAAGAACCGCACGAGCCCGAGACGAAGTTGTCAGAGCCGCTGTCGGGCTCTTTCGACGATTGCGACGGCGGTGGAGTGGGAGTGGACCAAGTGGACACCTCCACCGGGTGCTCGGTGACGAGGCACGCGCACACCATCGAAGTCGTGCGCTACGCCAGCAGGCCCGGCATAAGTCACCACGACAGCGATACTTATCCGAGGGCACCCGTTACGAGGTCGACGACTAGCTACTACTACAGCTAGTGGTAAATGGGCCGAGGAGGAGACTCGGCTTGAGTGTTTTTTTTTTTCTCGTTCGCACTATTGTAACCTCCTCGAGCCTAAATGCGCACACAGGAAATATCACGTCGATGCCAAATTAAGCGAGAGCTCTGATACCCCTGTCACATGGTGAATGAAATGTCATTTCCATTGACTCGCGTTAAGTCAACCTAATGCAATTATTCGAGCGTGCTGTCATACAAGAGAAGGGAGGGAGCACAACAGGTGGACAAATAAGAGCGAGGGAGGGAATCACAGGTGGGTTAACTGCAAGAAAGACTTCTGGTTTAAACCGCCCTGGTAGTCTAGTGGTCATCGTGCTTAGCTGCTGATCCGAAGATGGCGTATCGAATCCGGGCCGTGCTGGAGGCGAAGTATTAGCCGCCAGTGTGCTTAGGTTAGGCGCAGGTTAAGGCGTTAGAGGGGATCGAAATTTCTGGAGCCCTCCGCTTCGGCATCATTCACAAACACATCGTTGTTTTGGAACCTAAAATCTCGGCAGTTATATTATTTAAGCTACCTGTTTGCTACCCTTGCGAAGGCATAAATTACCAGAATAGTAGTTATAAACGAGGAATGGAAAAAACAGCGGAGGTGTGGGAAACGAGAATCAGTCTTCTAACAGGTCCACTACCGTGTGACATCTTCCGACAGAACCTTCGTATACTTCCGGTGTGACGACTGTTTAGGCCATGGTTTTAAGCTGCTAGATGAGTGGCTAGGTGAAGGGGTAGGCCAGCGTCTTCGGGCGTGGCCAGGTCAGTGGCCGTCTTGGCTAAGGTGGCCACTCTGTCGTGACGGGCTGTCGTGGCCATCACGGCGACGACCTGCGCAAGCTGTAGCATAGGAGAAAACAGTGAAGTACATGGTAGATGGATTCCGCAGTGGCTGAAAGCACCGTTGCCGTCGATAATGATCTGCAATGTCATGTATTGAAAAATGATGACTATGACTATAGCCTCCCGTGTGGTGGCAACGAATGAGAAGAAAGTTAGGAAAAACTTGCCCCCAAAAGATGTTGTCTCCGAGAAATAAGGTGAGTTCCGGGGAAAATGCTACTGTTCTTCTGTAGCGATCAAACTACTTTAGTTAATATTAAAAGAAAAGCGGCGCACAAAAAGACAGAGACAAAGAAGAGAACCACACACAGCGCTGCACTCACAACTGAAAGTTTAATCCGAGCAACAAGAATTTAAAAAGTAATAGCCGCGCATGACAAGTGAGGTACAACGAGATTAAATGATGCGCTCATCAATAAAAGTGAACTCTTTTTTGTGCAATGTAACCGAGGTCTGGCTTACGCAGGCATCACGTGACTTGTTAATATGATAGGCTTCAGACACCTCACGGGTGAATTGATCGTGGTGCTTAAAAATAATAACAGTGTTAGACAGATCAGGAGTGCACCCACACGTGGCACAATGCGAAGCCAAATGGGAAGGCGTGCCGTTATGCAAAGAGAGATAGTGCTCCCGCAACCTTTTATTGATACAGCGGCCCGTCTGTCCCACATAATGACGGCCACAAGATAAAGGAATGCGGTACACCACCCCCACAGCACAAGGCACATACTTATTTCTATGGTTTACGGCACATTTCTTAACACCTGGCTTGTCCTTCTTGTCTAGCTTATTTGACACCAATGCGCATATCTTTCCCAATTTATTGGGCGCCCTAAAAACCACATCAACTCCGTAGCGGGAACCAACATTTTTTAACCCATGTGCCAGTTTATGCATATAAGGAATTGCTGTGAACTTCATTTTTTCCTGATTGATTTTCCTAGCTGCACGTCCTTTTAAACCACCAATTAACTTATCGCAAACAGCCACAATTATGTTAGGGGGGAATCCTGCTTCCTCTAGTCTTGCAACTTGCTTAGCAATATCTTGCAACTTGCTTTTATTATGAATATACACGAACTCGCGCAACTTTCTATTCTGTTATATTGGTTAAATAGATTGGAAAATGAGCGTGTTTAATGAATGATGATATTAGCACACGTGTAGCTTGGAGACTTCGTACGAAGTCCAGTCTGGAATGCAAATGAGTTTTTTTTATTAATTTGACTGAAAATGTGGTTTTCAAAACGTCTAGTGTTTCACCCATGACAACGAAGGAGCGACATTAAGCATGAGTGACATTCGTTGTAAATGACATTTACATTTGCCATGGAACAGGGCAGCAACTCGCGCATGTAGAGACTCGGATGTGCGTTTATTCACACCGTTCGCAAAGGCCTGGTGGTTGTCCTCTCTTCAGTAATACGGGCACCTCGATGTAGAAAAAGACTACTTCGCCTGCAGGTTTTCGGAACGGATGGTGTTGCGTCTTCCGAACGCCACGCAGCCGTTGTTTCAACTCTGCCGCGCAATCGAGTGAATTGCGTATGGCCCGCAAGCACTAGGGTGCGCTATCTCAACGTAATTTCAGTGCTGTGGTTGCGACAGTTTGTACAGTATGTACAGTAACCAATTTTAACGGTGTAGCAACAGTGCCTGTGAGCGCTAGTTGAGTTGTATAACGATGAGCATTATGTTGAGCATATCAATGGCCTCGCTAACTTTGCCTAGCATGCGCATAGAGCGAGGAACTGTGCTGAGACAGAGTTTCCATGAGAAGGTTGAGGTCAAAGTTATCAGGAATCGAACGTTGAGGGGAAATAAAATGTAAAGCGTTTGCACCATATGACATCCTTGAATTCGCATGAATTAAAAAAAGATTAACTATAGTTAAGCTTTTTTTTATATTCACGCCAACATGAGTGTGGTTGTGATACGAGTAATAACGTTTTCGGCAGTGCGGCTTAATACAGACTGTCCGGCTCTACGAGGTTGTGGTTCTTAAGAAAGGACGTATTTTTCCACATTTGCTTCAGAATTGACCGGTAAGAGCATGTGACACCATCGCCCGGGCAATGATGTAAAAAGTCAATTTTTTTCTACCAAGTGATGCACAATTCTCGATGGCAAAGCGTAGGGCTTTAGGGTAAAAAAAACTGATACCTTCGAAAAAATATAAAAAAAATTCTCGAGAAATTGTTCATTCAGCTATTGGAAGAATTGCTAGCTTCGTTTTTTTTCGCTTGTGTATTCTAGCGATATTGTTCTCATCGCTACAGCAAACTTGCATGACTTGGGCCATTTCGTACACAAATTAAAGGGCGTGAAGGTTCACAAATCACACAGCAGCACTGCACTGAGTGTGCTTAGGCCTGAAGTGTTGGAGAGGCCAAATTTTACTCGCGGCACTTTCGAGGCACTAACTTGTTCTACTCACCCAGCACTTCTAGCAAGCGTTGGGCATGGTTCAGCTGACCACATTGCCCGAGGTGTTCTTACAAAATTTATTTTGTACGCCTTGATTAAGCTTTTCCTTACTGTACGCATGTCTTGGGACTTGGAAAAGTTCAACTTCGAAGCCATCTCCAACTTTACGCATATGAGTGCAGTGTGTGGCTTGGAAGAACTTTAAACACGTTGTGATTAAGATGTTATACCGCCTGTCAATATGGACAAAATGTGACTGGTTTGTTTCATTGCAGTTCTACCTGTGTTAAACATCGAGCGTAAGCTACAAAAGCGGCTTCCTTGTACAAATATTTATTGAAGCCAGTAGCTCAAGAGTTGTGTCTTTTTGTCGTTTTCATCTGAAATATCGCTCTTTCAGTTTTATTGCTATCTCCCGTTTATGACTAACTGACACAATGCTCTGCGCAATAGGCATATTGCACTTCGTGGCTCTCCAAAAGTGCTCCAACTCTTCACATGACCTCTATACCGAGCAACATAGTTCAGTTCTTTGTTCATAGGCGCACACACGAAAGGCAAAGATGTCACTCATTCGGTCTGTGAAGCATGCGGAATCATGCGACCAATTCTAGAAAAAATGCGTCACAGAGAAGGCGCTCTTAAAGGACTGGAACGCTCTATTCAAAGTTTTGGCGGACGACTATGCCATACGCGAGTGTTACACAGGTGGCAAACGATACGGATGTAGGAGACTCAAAGTTGCACCGGCGGTGGGCCATCTTTCTGCGGTGGTTATGTGAGATATGTGAACTTACTAACGTTCTAATCTAAGCAAGGTTAGGGCTTAGTTTTTCAAATTCGCACTAATACGTGTTGAGCGCGATGACTTTAGCACTCGGCCACCGAGTGTGGAAAAGCGGCTCTTGTCAAAACCTAAACCACACATGATCATTTACGTAATACGATCCAGGATGTTATGTGCGGGAAAATTTATTTCCCGTCGACTGAAGTGTCTTGTATGTCTGTCCTAAATGCCCGTTGGTATAGCATTGAAGTTTGGGTGTGTTGATTAAACGTTGGAGGGAACGAAACGCAAAAGATGACGGATGCTAGAAAGGGTGACGCACACACAACGCTGTTTGAGTCACCGTTCTTTTTCCACGTCCTCTTTTGCGCTGTGCTCTCTCCGATGCTTGACGGTACTTTGGCACCGGTATTTTCACAAAGTCTGTAATCTATTTTTGTGCACACTAACAGGTGTACCGTCGGTATGCGTTATGTAAGTTGACTGTTGCAAGCTTGTATTTGCACAAACCTCAACTGCTCACTTTCGGGGCAAGCGTGTTGTGTCACCACCCAGCACTGATCTTTTTGTATGTGTTAATGCGTGCAGCTCTATACAGGACTGTTATTGTGCTTCCGTTGATTTAATTATTTGGTAAAATTATTTGTGCAGCCATCCTTTTAATTTCGTTCCAATATTGGCATTACGCTTATTACGCCCAAAATTTTACTGAGTGAATAGTGAGTGTATGCATGCCGTGGCGGTTCAATGAACCAAACAAATGAATTCAAGCAAGAAAACTGGTGACAGAAATTTGAAGGGGGTGTTCTTCACAATGCTAACTCGACTCTGAAGCTTCCAGTTTTATAGCTTACTGTGAAGCTCGTCATTCATATGGATTGCTAAGCTCCCCATAAGCAGCTTGCATACATGTACAAATGCAATAACTTACAGAAAGTGTGACTGTCTGCCTAATAACTCAACACCCTAAGACAGCAATATTGGAGATAGGTTTGTTTGAATATTATCTGAAACAGCGGTGGTGAACCAATTTGATGTGATGAACGGGGGGGGGGGGGGAGGCCGGAGGGCGACTGCAGAAGTTTTTTTTTGTAGTCCGTAAAACAGCTGCGCAGATTCTAGCTGTTCCGCGAAATCCGATTTGAGAAACACTGTTCTAAAATGTACCTTTTAGTTTCATTTTCTCAAACAAGAAGGAGAGCGTGGGCATAGTTTGTGCATCTCGTTACAACCCAAAACAGCGCGAATTATTGAGCGATGAAGACGGGTACTTTTGTTTGTTGGCTCAGTTCTTTTTCTTTCTTTTTTTGGGGTGATTGTGTGACAAGGTGAACATTTCTATTTGAAAATTTTTGGATTGTGAGATTCTCACGTAGAACTTCTGCAGGTGACTGTTTCTGGAACAACTTAGTGAAGTTCTTTCTCACGTGGCCCCTTGGTTGGTGCGATTTATGTAACAGCCACCGACTTACATGATAACGCGAAAGTATTTTACCTTTCGAGACCAGGGCTGGCTGCTCGAAAAAAAAAAACCAGAGCTCATAAATCAGAAAATTCTTGCAACAGAGTGACGATCTCATCAGTTATAGCGAAGAAACAAACAGTAGATCTGTTTTAGCACAATAGCATAGAAGCTGCCCAACCAATAAGAATAGCAGGGACCGTTTCGAGAAACACCGGTGTTCATTCTTGATACGATAAACTTGTAAGCAATTGAATTTATCTTAGTGAGTAATTGTTATCGAATTGGTTATTTAAAGATATGATTACGTGACTGTTTTGTATGGTGCAATACTGTTGTTTTAAGTCTGCGTGTCTCTCTTCTTTTAATTATAGTATGGTTCAAATGCAGTGTTGGTGATCTATTTAGTCACTACTAAGAAATGTTATGAAAGACCTACACCATTAGTGTGCTGAACTGGACTCGTTCGCATTTGTTCACCTTCGGGCATTTGTGCAGCGTTTTACTTCTCTTTCCAACGAAAGACAATGAAAAAATGAGGGAATTCGAGAGAAATTAGGCAGTAATATATAATAATACTTAGCTGCGAGTCCGCCTGTCCGGTGCTCTTCAGATTTTTGTTTCGCTAGACAATATGCAGTAATTCCACTACGGCGTGAAATTATAATTTAGTTAGCGTGAGAACGGAGTTTCAACATCGGGTTGAAACCATTCGTGTGCCATGATAACCATTGACCTTATAATGATTTATATATTTGTAGTGCCAAACACTGGATACGTAGCATGGTACAGAGTGCAATATTTTTCTGCCAGATACAAACTAAAACGAAATTCTTCATGAGCAGGGTTTTTAAAGTTGGTTCAGTAAGCTTACACCCTCATTTTTTAGGTTGTCATGCGCAGCTGTGCGATTCAAGCTAACTTGAATTGACGCAGCCGACAAGAAAGGCATCGTGCTTATACCATGACATGTCGTTGTGGCTTGAATGATGACAAACACATCGATGCACTTGATGTTTGTGTTTGGACTGAATTCGCCTCGATGGTAGAGCCGATGTTGCGTGATGTTAGCCTGGTGTTGCAAGCAGTCGCGTGTTGTTGTTGCCAACTGCATTTGTTTTTTCCCCACCGTGCTAACTGATCATGAAACAGTTCTTTACTTACTGGAGCACATTTTTTTGCTTACTTTTATGTTCAGATTTGCCGCTTTTCTTCTCCACATTGACATAATATGGAATGTATAGAAGGAAGCGAGATTCATAGGAATTCTATCAGGGGGCCAAATACTTTGCGGATGTACAGAGTTCAACACGCTTGTCTAGAAAGCTGACGAGGCATGATTCGGACTGCACGCGCGATCATTACAAATTACGCATAGCTTGAGGTAGTTCCCATCTAATAATGTATCAGGAGCAGCAACGCATGCATAAAGCTGAGCTGCCACAAACTATGCGTTCTTGGTACACGTAGTTTATGCACTTCGGGATGAGCCGCTGCAGCGTTCTAGAAAAGCGAGTCCGAGCTTTGTCCTGGCAGCTAGCACTTTTGTTTTAGTGAGCTCAATGCACTGTGAGTTCACCTTAACTATACACGCCAACTGCTTCTGACGGTGAATACGAGAATTTTCGAACGAGGAAGTGTTGCTTATTCAATGAGTGTGAATCAGTGCCAACTGTGTCACAAAAGACTCTGCACAATGTGTCGCGACTTTCACCGCATTTGCTCAATGTCACTTCAGTTCACATGTCTTCTCCTGCACGCAAACTGGAGGAAATTGGACCTGACGGAGCAAGAAGCTTTGCTTTATTTTCTGGCTACTACCTACAACCGAGATGCTGAAAGAACATCAAGGCAATTGAAGATGCCTTTAGGTACCCGTGGACGCTTAGAAAGCACGCTTACTAAGCATTTTTTTCTGTGCATGTCTCCTTATTGTTTCTGTATGAAAAGAAAAGATGTTCTATGTTTCGAAAGATTTTAATAAATACCACTGGATATTTTGTTACTGTTCCTATTGCCTCTGTTTTATCTGATACAGAATGATGATCATCGCTGGAATGAACTAAACACAAGCTAGGGCGCGCGTATACTTCTTTGTGCAGTTCGCAGTAAATGCAGTCTTCTGCATAAGTTCATGAGAACTCTTATCGTTACCGTTTTCTTAGTCAAACTCGACAAACGGTGCACAATACCGAGGTATCGGAAGTGGATACGTATGTGGCTATCCAAGCATGAAGTCCGAGTCACTATTATGAACATACATGATATATCTGAGCATGAACGTCATGATGGGAATTCCTGCATGTCATGATTTCCATGACAGAAACCTTGGTGCTCGCGCGGCCACTTGATTTTATATAAATATATATGAAGAGTGTGGGTTCGGTTGCCGTAGCAAATAGAAAAAAAAAATAAAATAAATTTCAAGTCATGAATGTCGTTTAAAGGTAGGCAGCGTGTGTCATGCAGCTCCTCACCGACTACTTCGCGTTGCATCGTTTAACACAGCTCGTTGAATATGCCCGATTTGTCGCAAATGTTCTTTTAGCGTAAAACGTTTCTGATATACCTACCTTCATTAGCTTTATTTAGATGGGATGAGTTCGATACTCATTTTTTTTTCCTCATTTATGTCCTGGTACATTCATTTATAATTTTTTGAAGTTCGCGCCCACTCCATTAAAAAAACAATGCCTCGATGTGCGTTGACCAAAAACAGAGCGCGCATCACTAGTTTTTTTTTTCCTATTTGCTTTGTCCGCCACGGTGGATCAGTGGCTAAGGTGCTTGGCAACTGTCCCGAAGGTCACGGGTTCGATCCCGGCTGCCGCGGTGGCATTTTCATGGAGGCAAAATGGTAGGGATCTGTGTGCTGTGTGATGATTGATTGATTGATATCAGGGGTTCACCGTCCCAAAACCACCATATGATTATGAGAGACGCCGTAGTGAAGGGCTCCGGAAATTTAGACCACCTGGGGTTTTTCAACGTGCACCTGAATCAGAGCACACGGGCCTACAGCATTTCCGCCGCCATCAGAAATGCTGGCGGTGCAGCCGGGATTCGATCCCGCGACCTGCGGGTCAGCAGCCGAGTACCTTAGCCACTAGACCACCGTGGCGGGGCGTGCTGTGGTGTCAGCGCAGGCTAAAGAACTCCAGATAGTCGAAATTTTACGGAGCCCTCCACTGCAGCGTCTTTCATAATCATATCGTGGTTTTGGGACGTAGAGCTCCAGATACTACTACTACTACTACTACTACTACTACTAATTGATAAGTAATAATTTATTAATTAAATATTTATTAACTTCAACGCTTAGGTTTTTCATTATGTGCCGTTCTTTGTTAGCCTAACTAAAATTGTGTTAGGGTAATAAAAGAAGTTGTTTACAGGATTTTATATTTGCAGAGGCATGACGCCAGGCTGAAAGATAGAGTAAAAAAATGCATCTAGAGAAACAAGTCAGTGACGTCAGGCAGAAATGAGGTAGAGACAGGGATTCCCTGGCGCATCAGACGTCGTAGAAAGACAGCTTGACAAAATTTGACTTGAAATATGACGAGGTGGTGCATTGCTATTTGGAAATTTTGGAGCACAAGACTAGTCGTTCACAAGAACAAGAAACACAGGACGGGTTCTTAGGCAGAAGTGACCCGCACTGTTTTCTCGTTCTTGTAAATGTCTTCTTTCGATTAAAAAAATAGAATGAGGCCTGAAAACCTTTCGCGGAGCGGCTGCTGCTGCTATTTGGCGTTTATAAAGTAGCTTTGTTTACTTGGCTTGGCTTACTGACGGCTTGCGGAACATCGGCCATACCAAGACGAGTAAAGGCGTAAGTGCACAGATACATTTTCAAAATTTATTTATTTAGTAATGCTTTCAATCCTGTGAGAAACTTTTACAGGAGTGGAGTTACACGCTAGTGATGACCACAGACATGGTGATACACATTCACAAAATTATACAAGTTACATGAAGTTACAAAAATAACAAAAACACGTGATAATAATGATGTACCTATGTCATTAAGGAGTAGAAAAGGTAACGCAAGAGCACTTGTGTCAGTTACATAAAAAGTGCTGCAAACTAATATAAAGCAAACTAAGTAAGCAGTCAGGTAATTGGTGAACGCTGGCTTTGCAAGCTTTCTAGTCAGTTAACTATATAATGATGAAGGTAAATTAAGTGGGTGTCCTCTGACTTTTAGCAACAGTCAAAGTTTTTTTGTGAAGGAGACATTAATCGTTGGAAAATAAATAGTGATAGTTATTTAGTAAACGTTATACGGTGGTATATTGTGAGTGGTAAAATAGCCACACCAAATGGCATTCACCTTCGTCTTGTTGTATAGGTGGCTGTATGAGGAACCGTGTCAGCTTATCTATCCGAGCTTTATAACTTTAATTTCCCGTTGAAGGACTTTTCAATAGGCACTCGACTGTGTAACATCTTTACTCAGTGCAGCCTAGTTTTCTTCAAGAGAGATGAGCTGAGGGACACACTTTGAATCATACCAGGGGAAAGAGGCACTTGGGCGAGACAGTTGCCGGCCAGTTCTGACACCGCCTAGCTGTGGGCGGAACCCGCTATGGTGACGTTGCTGCTGACGTTGACCCAACGATGACGTTCATGATGACGCTGCTACAGGCGGACCTCGCCGCATCATCATCATCATCATCATCATCATCATCATCATCATCACCATCACCACCACCACCACCACCACCACCACCTTAATTATCATCGTCTAAACCGACACCTTAGAGCTCTGCAAAGAAAACGTAATTGTACGATGACACGGCGTTAAACTGTGCATTTCTACACGCGAGGGCTGCAGCCTCTGCTAATTACACCAAAAATATTTTAGGAGCGACAAGCCAAACTATACGCAGCTACACCGCAAGCCATAACTTTCTGCACCTGCCGGAACCACACCGCAGACTACAACCGCAGGCCCTGCTTTGTCGACTCTTCCTTGCGAGCTTCGGTGTTTTTCTGCGGGAGCTATTTGCGGCGTCGCCTGTTGGCCGCTAGCGTGTGGCGCTGACAGGCATAATCACCGGAGCTTAGTTACAGCCCGGAAGGCTGGAGCATGAAACTTTTTGGTATCGCATATGAGAACTACAGTTAATTGCTGAGAACTGTGTGTCACAGATATACGCGACCCTAGAACCACGGCGTGCGACTAAAAGATCGCAGCCTTTTCATATCCAAAGTGACTGATAAGACGGCGAAGACTGATTAGTGGCGGTCGCTGAAAAACGGCAAGCTCTTGAGAGCACCCGGAAGTCGCACAGCCTTTCGTGCTGTCAACCCAAAGCAATGTATCACCTGTAAATGTGAACTCAATTTACTTACCTGAACAATTGTTCAGCCAAGCCCCCTCCTGTACGCATGCATGCGCGGAATTCTGTGAAATGTGATTAATTCGATTCTTTTTATTTTCTTCTTTAACTTGGAACATTTGGATACACAGTCATAAATTAGATTTGGGCGCTAATTTGTAAGATGTGTACACTGTCTTTACTTGTTTTGGTTGTTTTGTATGTGTGCGTACAAGTTAGGTGTACAATAAAACTTCTCTTTCTCAACAATTGTGGCTCAAATCCCATTGGATACACTCTACTTATACATGTGGGGTTCCCCTGAGTGGCATGCAATGGCGTTATCCTTTTCTCTTTTTTTATTTTATGCTTCGTTTGGTAATGAGGGAGCACTATATAGCCTGATGCCGACATAAATACATTAACAGCGTACCTACTTTGAATAATAGCAATAAAAAAGTGTGCTGTAGAGTACAACGGGGTGGGGGGGGGGGTTCATAAATTCAGGCCGAAAAATTTTGATTGCATAAAATGTTTAAGTACGTGAACGTCTTTGCTTTACACTCTCACTCTTTTTCTTGGTTTTAATTCCCGCTTCGTTTCTCTTGGGAGTTGGGGTATTACCAGTTCTGATCACCCTAGACTTCTTAAGGCAAACTAACATCGTGTTATACAAAACGACATCCCCCCCCCCCCCCGTGTTTTCTGCCTTCCATTCTATTTTCCCATTATATGATACACACCTCCCCGCCCTTCCCTCCTGCCTGGCCGCAGGGTGGCGAAGAGGACTTGCGTATGGTTAAACTCGATGCCTTCTCTTGCTTCCCTCTACACAGTTGATGGCTGGTGACGACGAGATAATAATGACTCTAGCAACGTCATCGTCATCGTCATCATCATCATCATCATCATCATCATCATCATCATCATCAACAACAATAACAACAACAATAGCAACAACAATAACAACAACAATGACAACAACAACAACAACAAACATTTGGCTTGGTAAAACATTTGGCTTTGTTACCGCTTGTTAGCGTGCGCAATACGTCATCTCTTTCGCACATTGTGCTGTAGAAGAAAGAAAGAGAAAACCATTATTCAAAAGCAGGAAGTTCTCCGGGCCAATGATTTCAAAGAACAGTGGCGGAACTCCGGAATAATCTAGGAGACGACGCTTAGCACCGAAAGTGCAGGCAGACTCGGAAGTCAGAATGCTAATCCGATCCGGAAGGAGGGAGCTTGCACCCCATCGGCATCGCAGAGCGGACGCTGTTTTTAGTTAGCATATGCGAAATGAAACGGCAGCGAGCGCTAACAACTCCGCCACGTGCACTCGGAATATTCAAGGTTTCGTGCAAGGATGAGAGCCTGGGCTTCTCGAATCCATTAGTCCGTGAACGCGTTAGAAGGAGGGGCCTTCCTTGAGAACGCCGTGGAGTACTGTCGACGCACGCTAATATATTCATGAACGAAGGCATTTATCGCGTATGCCTCGATGGACGATTTCGCACTCACGTCGCATCGGCGGACTTCGCAGGCGCCGTACACACAAACACATGGAGGAACAGCCCGTTCAGTGAAACTTGTCGAAAAAACGCGTTCCGGTCGCAGACGCGTTAGGGGCTGGCCCGAGTCGGCAGAGGCGTGTCGCACAATATTGACACGTACAAAGGCGATAATACGGGACGAAGCCAGGGATGAGATAACTCATCGCCTCCATCTTGGCGCGGTGGCTGTAGGACGGCGTGCCATTGGGAATGCAAGATGAAATGAGAATTTGCGGTTTTTTCCCCTTTGCATAGGGGCATACGCCGTGGTGGCCACGTGTGCTTGATAAGTGCGTTCGTCAAACGGGCGCGTTCTGTTCCTGTTGTTCGACTTCATTTCAGCGGGCGGTGCGCAGAATATGAGTGCGTACGGGCGCCTTTCAACGGGATTCCTGATTTCATTTTCGCTTTTTTTAGCTTATGCTGAAGCGAGATGCATTTATTATGCTTTAACGTTTTTTCTCCTACTCAGTTATTCACTGACGAATATCAAGCATATGTATAAAGGCGTGTACCTTACAGCGGAATCGTCATTTGGCACATGCGGTTCAACCTCTCCAACTTCGCACATTGAGCACATCTCTGCAGTCAACCCAGGCTACACATAGAGAACTGCATCGTGGCATTTCTCGATATGGAACTAGTCTAACTGTTGCACACTGCTCAACGCTGATAACAGGTTTAACTAAGAAATACACCGCTTAGCACCATCGATCGCTTGGCTCGTTAGTAAGTTTTCATAAATATAGTTGCAGTGCGATATGTAGGAGCTCGACAAATTTGACTGCGAGAGACAAAACACGACTTGTGGCTTTGCGTTTACTAAGGAATGTACTATTTTGACACCACGTGCAAGTTATTCGTTATCAAGCGAAGGCATAAGATAGGCAGTGATGTGACACCTTGTCCATAGCTGCAGTCGGAGTTTCATAAACTTAACTAGAGGGAATTATGACCCTGTGATCGTTTAGTCACCGTGGAGATGACAAGTATATATAGTGCACAAATTTCGGGCTTGCGGGCTTCGGACCCACTTCTGACTTTGCTCATTACTTTGTTTTGACTTTGTTTGGAATGAAAAAAAAAACGAAGCATTGAGAACTGCGTGACATGATTAGAATGTGTTTATTGTTATGATATATAAGGAGATATTAGCGCGAAAGTGAGGCACAGGCTACTCCTTAGCCCTTAATATCTTAAAGGAAAAAAAGAAGAGCATTGCATGGAAAATCAAACACCCGAGCACACATATGAAAAAAAAATACTCACTCACACGCACAAATCAAACAACGCCAACACAAATATAAGGAAATGTTCGAAAGTAAATGAATAATGTGTTAATGTCTGTACTTAACATTCAATCCAACAGGATCATGAGAATTGGCGAGTCTAAAAGGTTAAAGTGGTGAAGTGCAACTGCTGAACGTCGCTGATTGTCGTTTCTGGACAACGCTGCTCTGAGCCGCGTGCGACACCGAACGGAGTTGAAAGTACGAAGACAATAACAAAACTTTGTGTACTATCCCTCATTTCCACGCTGGCTCAAGCGCCGTGCTTTGCAGCACCCATAGACACAAGCGCCAGAGTTCCCTCTAGTGCATCTTAGAAATGCTATATCTGCAACCACTTGGGCGAGACGTGCGAGTGGACAGCTGGTTGCGCTCAAAAATCAGAAAAGTTGCATACAATGCCGGGGCCCGAGCTCGACTTTACAGCATGTACTAGAAACATATTTTAAACGTGTTGACTCTTAGGCGATTTAGAGTTCGAACACGAAAACCAGTGTGAATGGCGCAACGAGACAGTACAAAGGAAAAGAACAAACACTGGTGCAAACTAGCAACCAATAGTATCGAATGAAGATCCGCAAGATTAGATATCAACAAACTTCGTAGGAAATGAAATGTAGAAATGAAGTTTTTCCACACTTATTTATAATTATTTTCATCTGCGTCGGTAGTTGTGATGGCGTGCCTGTGCAGCTTGATACATAAACCCGTGGATCTGCCTTCAATAAAATCAATTGTTAAACGGAGCCAGTGCCGTTTTTGTTCATTTATATTGTCTCGACTGATTGTGCAACTCACGATGATTTTGATGCACTTGAAGCAAGAACAGAAGTACGACTATTAGTAAGTTTTTCACTGTGCACACGTGATGTCGAATGAAGAAACGTGCCAGAGTGCATATTGTGCGCTCTAATTTGTAGCCAGAAATAGTGACCTTTGTGATGTTATCAGTCCGCTCCTAGTTCGCCTATAAGCACGTACAGGGTTCAAAAGAGAGAGAGAGAAAGAAAAAAAAAAGAACGCACCAGACAACGGAAAATGGCGCTTCGAAGGAGGATGCACTGAAACAGGACCTCGCGACCTTTTCAGCTGTGTAACCTCCTTCACTTCTTTAAAGATGTGGAACTATTGCAACGCCTTGCGGCAGGCTCTCTTCTCGCAATGCTGGTGGGACGAAAGAACAGAAATAAGGATCGGTATCAAAATGCGAAGCTTTCTAGTTCTTGCACGTTCTTCTCGGACAACTTGTTGCGCTGAACCACGTGGGTGAGACACCACTCTCGACTGCAAAGCCTACATCGTGGCCTACATCTAACTCAACTCGTCGAGAGGCGTCCAATGAGATGTCCTAACTCGGAGCCGTTATTCACATCATTATTTTGACTCAGCGTTCCATCTAAAACGAGTGGTTGTTCGGTGCTCGAGTGGAGCGTGTGCTGATAGCGAAAGAGACTGGAAAGAGTGAAGACGAATCTACTCTTGGAGTTGTTTAGAAAGACAACTGACGTGTACTTGGGGGCTGTGGGAGGCTGAAGGAAAGGAAACAAGGGATTCTGGAGTATCACGCAGTCGCATTCAACATGACGTCTCGACCACGCCAAGAAGATTTGCGACTTGCGCGAAGAGATAACGAGTCCCCGAGAGTGTCGCTTAGGAACCATGTAAGCGTGACTTCTCTATATGTGCCACCTCGGGAAGCTCGTCTCTCTTGCACGTTTTTCGAGACAACCGAAACTTCGTGTCCCATAGCTTTCGTCTAAACTATGAGCGCTTGAGGAAGATATGCTTCTACAGCGTAAAAACGAAGACAAAAATGAAATAAGAGCGAGAAAAGAGCAAGAAAGCGGCAATAAATAACAACCAATAAAAATGGCAGCCGTGTAGCAATTATTGAAAAAAATGTTGAGATGGCAAACGACAGCTTCAAAGCACCTGTGGCTGGTTATAACGACGTAGAGAACAGAGGCCTTGTGTCGTTTGGTAGTATTGCTTTTGTTATTCTCTCCACGTCCTCTACTGAGATCTGCCTGGTTATTCAGATAATGATGGGGCTCGGAGGTGCTTCCCATCAAAGGTGCCGTGAGCAAGAGAGCGTATTGTATTTCGCAAAATATTTTTACTGTTTACGAGTGACTTCTCAATAATTAATTGATTTTGTAGCGGAAAGCAATTCGTCTATTTTACCTAGATTGCCATAAATACTAGTCGCGGCGTACCATATACGTGTTCTACGAGGAAAAGGTAGAGTTTCCGTGTATATTTTCAGCACAAGACAGTTTGTAGTGAATGTAATTAGAAACAGTACAGTATGAAAAGAGTTTCAAAGAATAGTGTGACCGAATGACCAATAACCAACAACAAAGGAAGTCAGAATTCGCAACTTTCACAAATGGTAGCGTTGCCATGCGGCATCCATCATAACTGTCGTTTGGGGAACCACCACGCAGCCAGCCCACGCCATCGTTCAGTCGGCCTCACTTTGGCGGTTCACTGGTGCTTTATATTTTGCCCCTGGCAATTTCCACTATACGGTTATTCTGAATTTCGTAGTGAACTACAGAAGTCGGACAGGTACTGCGAGTCGTAGTAGCAATGATTTACTCTTTATTGTTTGCTTGCTGAGCTAGAAGAAACACGAAATATGTTGAATGCCGCTATGCGGATGACGTGCAGTCGAAGGCGAGGTTTCCTGCTTTGCAGGAGCACGGCCGCTCGATCTTCCCCAGCCGTGGCACGAGCAGCGTTCACAAAGCTGTATGTGCATTCCTTCACACCGCAGCAGACGATGTGCCCGGCGTTCAAATCTTCTTGTCTTCCAATATAAGCCGCACACGCGCTTCTCAACACGCAGTTTGGAATATAATCCATGCTAGAGTCAATGACCTTCTCAGAAAAGACTTGACAACACGGTGACTGCAGCCCAAAATGCTACGCTGTTCAAAGTAATGGGCACACCGGCGGCGACTGCCGGTGCGCCGGCTGCACGATACCCCAAATGTCAACCATGTTGGGCTTGCACTAGCGCCCTCTCTAGGCGGTGAATACTCTAAGTATTCGCATAAGACGGCTGAAGGGTGACAGCCATCTACTTCTTCTCTTGCTTGTTCGTCTTCTCAGTCTATTCTGTTGATCCAGCACAACTTTCCACGAATGATTTCTCCACCTAACGTGGTTTCGCCCCGCCTTCAAGATCGGAGGCACCGCGCCTAGATTAGCGTTGCCTCCCTGATAGGTTTAGCTTTGACGAAGCTACAATGTCATGAGACGAGGCGTCACATGTCGTCACAATAGCGCCAAGAAGACGTCGTAAAGTTGGGGTGATCTGCGGCGTCACAATGACGTCATATGATGATATCATCACGTGATGATGATGATTCTTTGCGTCACTCGTGTTGGCGCCGGCGACTCGCGCACTGGACACAGGTGAATTTTCGCGATTGACGAGGCACCTGAGACTTATGCCTTAGTAATCCTCTCGATGCTCCATAGAGTATACTTTTCATTGCACTGGAAAACATGAAAAAAGGTAGTTCACACTATAGGCGGTTGGTTTTACAATATCTCAGCGTATACATAGTAAACGACGGTGGCTCATAGCCTGAGGCACATTGGGTCGTTAAAATCCATAAACCAGCCATAATGAGATTGTCCGAGGAAGGAAGCAAGGAGGGAAAGAGAAATGGAAGGACCGGGAGGCTAGCCACTTCTCAGGCCGGCGGGCTACCATGTGATGGGGAAAGGGGAATGAAAGATGACAGAAGAGGGAAGTTAAAAAATATAAAATTAAGGAGGAAACAAACAGTACAATATTACGCTAAGCAGCACTGCTTAAAGTCTATCTTTGAGACTAGCTGTCCGTAAAAAAGGCAACGATGCTCTCAAAGCTTCCCTTGTCGAGGACGGTTTTGATCAGTGTCCCAAGACCGATTGTCCAACCATGATCTGGCTGACGATAAAAACACGTGGGGCTTCTTGTGCGTTTGCCCAAGACGATCGAAGGTAAAAATGAGCTGCCTATTTTAAAAGCGGGACTATTTACTCCAGTCGTCCCTCGTATTCGTCCGTCGGAAAGCTTGCTTGCTTGTTCCTTTCTTTTGTGGCTCTCACCCCCTAAGGGGGATTGGCCAAGAAGCCAGTGGTTAATGTAAGTCAAAACCTATAGATTTTCTAGATTAGGGGAATATGATTACTGTGTTTTGACTGTGAATTTAATTTGGCGCAATGTCGAAAAAAAAAAGAAAAAAGGGGGGGGGGGGAGAAATAATAGAATTTGCTGAATATCTGAAGTGGAATCGTTATATGAAATTCTCCTGAAAGTTGAATCATTGCAGTGTATCAGCTAAATAATAAGTGGTAGTGTGGCTAGTAAAATTCGAGAGCTGATCGCTGACTCATCAAGGTAATCTTCTTGTGTTATATATGAAGTCGCAGAGAGCCCCGCAGATGTTCCTGTCGCTGTGTCCCAAAGAAGTAGCCCCAAAAGACAAAATATTGGGAGTATTAAGTGATATTCCTAATTTTCTGAATAAAATTTTGAAGCAGTTTTTTTTATTTTTGAATCGGTGACACGTGATAAGAAAATGGTCGATATGTTCAGGTTCATTACAGCTTGAGCACAGAGGGGATGGCACCAGACCAGACCTGTTTAAGTAGAAATTAAGAGGTGGTACACGGCAACGTAATTTTGTTATCAAGACTACCAATTTACGCGTGGGACACCATTTATTATTCCATGTGAAGTGCAGGTGCGAGAAATCTGGATTCGGTATCATGATTTTTGATGAGTCTTCAAGAAGGGAAAGTTTTCTGAACCTCGCTGCTGTTACATAAGCTGTAAGAGGCATGATTGGCACAATCGGAAGATCAAGAGATGTTCGCGCAAGTGTGTCAGCCATCTCGTTTATAAATATACTATGATGGCCTGGCACCCATATCATTCGCACTAGACGAATGTTTGCCGGAATTAATGATTTAAAAGTCTCTAGTACTGCTGATGTCGACGACGATGATAAGAATGAACACACGGAATACGAGTCAGACACTATCACAGCTGTCGAATGAGTCGCAGGAAGTTTACGAATAGCTAGTATAACAGCCATTAATTCCGCTTCAAATATTGGTGTATATTCTGGGAGGCGTAATGAAAATGACCAGAATAATGAGAGAGAAAAAATACCCACACCTGCCTTCTCGCCACTCATAGATGCATCTGTTGCAATTACTATATTAGTACCTAATTGAGACAGGTGTTGTTCTAATAAACCAATCGAATATTTAGAGGGCAAGTGTTTAGCGTTCATGGGGAAGATATCATCAAATTTTATTTGCTCTTGGCCGATGGGTTGACAGATGGTGTGATCTCGAATATATAAACATTTAAAGCATCTAGAAGTGTTTGAACAAATAGCACTTGGGGTTTATATACACGGGACCAATGCTCATTGAAAAAGACACCAGGCTCGGCAAAGAATACAAATTGTCGCCTTCTTAAAGTGGATTCAGAAAATTTTAAATAGGTGTTTACTGTTAAAATACGAAATCTGCAAGCAAGGGTGGGTATCCGAGCTTTTTGATACAAAACATTGTTAGCTGTGAATTTTGGCACACCTAAACAACTACGTAGGGCTTCCCACTCTAAGAGAATGATGGGGTTTATTTTGTATGCTGGTCCACCAGAGAATAGTACACATCCGAATTGAAGAATCGGACGAACGTACATGCGATAAATCATGATCAGCGTATCTCTGCGAAGACCGGAACGGAGGCGGCCAAGCCTACCTATCATTCCAACAGCGCGTGTAGCCTTAATTTTAATATATTCAATGTGGTCACGCCAGCTCAGTTTTTGATCGTACAGTACACCCAGACATTTAATACAATTAACCTGGGGTATTATTTCTTGATGGTACTGAAGAGAAATAGTAACTGGTGCGTCCAACGGAAAAACTATTATAGCACTTTTAGTTACGTTCAGGTTCATATGAATATTCTAAAACCAGGTTTCCAATGTTGCCAAATAACGCTGTAAAGTCAAATGTAGTGAATAAATATCGTTGTCAGATGCAAAGAACGCGATATCATCTGCATATACATATACTTGTACCTTATCACTCTGTGGTATTGAACTTAACAAAATGTTAAATAGCACAGGCGATAGAACAGAGCCTTGAGGAACACCTCTCGTTTGGCTATATTTCGGCGTGGAAACACCTCGTTGGAAGCAATAAAATTTTCTGTCTTTTAAAAATTCGTATATCCAATTTGTTATGTACTGCTGGAACGTAAGCTCTTTTAGGACATTGATAAGAATAGGATGTTCAACACTGTCATATGCCTTGGCTAAATCAAGGGTTACTAGGGCCGCATATTGTCGTCTGTGCCGAGCAAGCTTTATACGAGCCTCTAAATCAACATGCGCCCACCATATAGAGTAACCTGGTCTAAATCCAATTTGGCACGCACTGAGTATCGCATTATCTGTTATGAACTTCGTAACTCTAATGTAAAGTATTCTTTCTATTAACTTAACTACGTGTGATGTTAAAGCGATTGGCCTAATGTTATCTATCTGCATTCCTAGTCCCTGTTTTTTAAGAAGCGGTATTATTTTTGCAAGTCTCCAGTCAGGAGGTATCCACCTATTTTCAAGTGAATAGTTGACAACGTTAAGGAGGTCTTCAGGAGAGATGTCGAATAATATTTTTAACATTTCTGAAGTAACGCCATCTGGTCCAGGACCTGTGTTTGGCAGAATACGAACGACGTGCGCAAGTTCATCCCTACTTACTTCAATAAAATCATTTCCGAATGACGGTTTTGCACACTTTATTTTGATTTGTGTTGTAAATCTCTTCTCTAATATTATTGCAATTTCCGTTAATGTATCTTCCCAACCAGTTGGAGAAAAAATAACTGAGTCAATATTTACGTGTGCTGTAATAGCTTTACGATTACGGAGAAATCTGAATAGAGCTTTCTTGTTGCCACTCCTGGATAAGTAGCTGTACCGTTTTTCTTCATAATCGTCTTTCGCTAATGAAACTGTTCTCCTAAAGGTAGCTTTAGCAAATAAATAATTTCTCCAATTAGTCGGACATTGGTTGGTGAGGAGTTTTTTCCATGCAGCGTTGCGGCGTCTATAATCTCTGGCGCAATCCGCAATCCACGAGGCAGATATGAATTTTCCCTTTGTTGAAGATATAGTGAACTGTGATTTTTTAATTGTACACTTTAGGGTGGAACAAAGGCTCATAGCTTTCATATTTGCTTCCATATTGGGCAAGGAAGACAGCGTTGACTGTAAGTTCTTTTTAAATTTAGAGTAGTTTACAAAACTTTGCACCTGGCGATCTACCGTCACTAAAGGAATGCTGACTTCAAATACCAGGGGGCAGTGATCACTACTTGTAGCAGTATCAAGAACAGTCCAAGATGATAGTGTCACACTTGAGCTAGCAAATGTCAAATCTAAGACGGACCTCGAATTACATCGAACGAATGTGGGAACTCTGGAGTTCCAACAAATAAGGTTATTCCGATTAGTCCAGTCCCACAACCGTTTTCCTGATGAATCAGTGCAGAATCCCCATGAAATGTGATGGGAATTGAAGTCTCCCGCAAATAGTATACTGTTTCTGTAAAACCTCACAGTCACGTCAAGGGCTCTTTCATCTTGTATTCCAGCCGGAAAGTAGCTGTTGACTATAAATAGTGGCGCGCATCCGGGAAAGTGAATTTCCAGAACCAATACTTCATAATCGTGTGATATTTGTTGGTAAACTAAGTGTGCTTTATGGCAAATTTTGGATGAAATGAAAAACATTAATCCTCCACCACGTGAGTCTCGGTCCAGTCGAAAGCACTGATAGTTTTTTAGATAGAAGTTTTGATCAGCAGACAGCCAAGTTTCTTGTAAAATTATGACGTCTGGAGATTGTAGAGAAATTAGGTATAATAAGTCTGTAGTTGCAGAGAGAATTGAACGGCAGTTCCACTGAAGTACTCTAAGGTACCCTATGATGATAAGCAAGCAGTAGCGACTGCTTGATCTAAGATGCTATCTTTTAAGAAGTCCGCTGTAGTCCTAGGTTCCTTCACACTCTTTTTTGTTTTTGGATGAGAAGAATTATTAAGTTTGCTAGTGGGTGATCTGGTGCGTTTCAAAAGGCGAGCATCCATATCTACATCACGATTATATATTGATTCTGAATCAGATATACCTTCCTGCTCAGTTGTGTTAGGAGTGGAAAGCATTGCCTCATTATCGATAGAGACATCTGACTGATGTTCGGCAGGTTTATTAATTGAGGCACTAGGAGGTTGGATACGCTTAGTTATTCGATCAGATGCGCCCGACATCTGTGAATCCATAATATTATTGAGTGAGTCGGACAGATTGAGTAAAAATTTTTCTAATACTTTTTCTATGGCATTCTCTACCATAGCAGAAATGGACTGAGAAAGTGATGCATCCATAGAAAGAGGTGGACGAGCTGCTATACCGGCATAACCCTGACTCCTGCTTTGAATTTCTGCAATTGCTTCTCTACGAGAGCATCGTCTCCTTTCAATGATTTCAATCACCTGAAGTTCCTTTGATCTTGCAGGGCAGTTAGGATCGTCTGCAGCGTGATTTGCCTTGCACAAACAGCATGTCTTATTGTCTGATTGACACTCAGCAGTACTATGACCAACCCCGTATATGGCCCCGCATATGCGGCATCGAGTCTCCGATCGACAACCTTTAGTACTGTGCCCAAAGCGCCAACATTTAGCACATTGCAGCGGACGGGGAGCCAAAGCTTCGACCTTATAGATAAGTTGCCATGCCTTGATCTCCGAAGGGCGATCTGTTCCAGCGAATGTGGCAATTACAGTTTCAGTGGGAACTTTCTGTTGGTTTTCCTGTTTGGTACAGCGGTAAACAGAAATAACACCTGCTGGGGAAAGGATGTCCAAGACTTTTGCTGGGCTTAGACTTGCGTCTACCCCCCGAACCAATCCTTTGCAGCAAGCTAGATGAGGTGGGATAAAAGAGCTCACCGGATGTGATGCAAAAGTAGTGCACTTCAGAAGGTCTTGGATGCAGGCCTTGTCTGGTGAGCAACATAGTATCCCCCCGCGTCCAAACTGAAGAACCTCTGTTATCAGTAGAGAGTGGGGAGTGATCGCACGAAGTTCCGTTTGGATTGTCTTGGGATTTTTCATGCGGATGAACCCACCGGTGGTCGGCACCAAAGCGACAGGAAAGCTACGGGTTCCATTGCGGAGAAACAACTCCAGGGGAAGATCTTGAGGGGGAACAGAGGCTGACCAGAGGGCAGGCCTCTGGCCCGGAGAAGAAACAGACATGAAATAAGAAGAAGTTACACTTATCAATGCACTAAAACAGTTGCGGAACAAGAGGTAGGTCTAATAAAATAAAAGTAACCGCCGGCTACTTGACCGCAACCCTGAGGATGGAACAAGGAACGCAGGCGCAGGCACGAACGGTCTCTTCCGCAGCGGCTGCGCTCTTCTGCAGCAGATCACGAAGCAGTCGGAAAGCTGTTGTTGTTGTTGTTGTTGTTGTTGTTGTTGTTGTTGTTTTCCTGTGCAAATGGCTCGTACCCAAAGAAGGGGATTGGCCGATTATAATTTGCCCTAAACTTTCAGCATTGCGTCATTCCTACAATTTTTTTTGTAACTTAATTTTGATTTGAAATACCGATATCAAGTTTGCAGAAAAAAAAGAAGAAAAATAGTGAGACAGCAATTTAGCAAGAAAATCGTTTAGTCGCAGTGATGTATTCTTGAACGGCGAATAAATCATCCCTGTGGCTGAAACCCAGTGTAGAGGCTCCAAATGAAAGAAGATCAGGTTGTGATAGTTGCAAGCCTAGTCTTTGAAGAGGTGGTGCTAGTATGCTTTTCCTGAATAAATCGAAACGGCGACAATGTAATAAAAAATGACTGATCGTTTCCTCTTGATTACAGTAAATGCACATAGGGGAATTCACAATGCCTGATCTATGCAAGTAAAAATTGAGGGAGGTAACGCGGCAACGAAATTTCGTGATGACAACTTCCATCATCCTTGAATTAGTCAGTTCACTGCGCCAGGGAAATAACAAGTGTGTGTACTCTGGAGAAGCCGTCAGTGCAGGGTCAGATAAATTTTGCCTGATTTTAAGTGTGCGAAATCGCGCCACCGTAATGTATACTGTATGAGGGAAAATAGGAATAATTGGTGTCGAAAGGGATGCCTTCGCAAGAGAATCAGCTATTTCGTTTAACAACAAACCTTTCTGCCCTGGTGTCCAGATTAAATGAATACTTCGGAGATGACAGGGGATCAACGATTTAAAAAGTTTCACTATAGGTGAGTGACCAGATGCGGACAGAGAAGAGCACACTGATAATGAATCAGTTATGACTGCTACAACTGGAATGGAAATATTTACCTTTCGCAAAGCTAACATTATTGCCATGAATTCAGCCAGAAAGACAGGAAGAAAGTCCGGTAAGCGAAGTGAAAATGACCAATCAAGTACGGGGCAATATATTCCAACGCCTGATTTTTCATGTGATTGAGATGCGTCCGTTGCTATAATGACATTTGTTGGCAGAGTACTTAAATAGTCCTGCAATAAACCATTTAAAATGCCTGTAGGTAATAGCTTTGCGTGAGTTGGGAAGATATCATGGTAAACAATTTCTGGAGAATTTTGTTGCTCAGTTAAAGGAATCAGATCACGAACGTGTACATTTAGGGGCTCAAGTAACGATTGAACAAATACTATTTGTGGTTTGGTAAATCTGAGCCAATGCACGGAGAAGAATAGGTCAGGATTGGAAATAAAAATATTTTTTTCAGGGTTAAACGGTGCTTCATATAGTCGTAAAAAGGTCTGCACAGTAAGAATGTTAAAGCGACATAATAAGGTTGGTATTCGTGCTTCAAGGTATAACACTGCATTTGCAGTATACTTTGGAAGTCCTAAGCAGAGCCGTAAAGCCTCTCTTTCCAACAGAACGAGTGGCCGAAGTTTGTAGGCTGGCGCACCAGAAAAAAGAATGCAGCCAAACACCAACACAGGTCGGACATACATTTTATATATAATCAAAAGTGCCTTTCTTCTCATACCTGATCTACAATTGCTCAACCTCCGCAATACGCCCATCGTGCGTACTGCTTTTGTCGCGATGTATTCAATGTGAGGGCGCCAATTTAGATGTTCATTATACATAACTCCAAGATATTTCAATGATTGTACTTGTGGGATATCTTGAAGCTTGTAATTAATAGATATGTGCACGGGATCTTTGATTGGAAAAACGAGAATAGCACATTTACCGGTATTCAGGTTCAACATCAATCCATCCAGCCAATGTTCTATTTTATTAAGATATGCTTGCAAGATAGTGTAGAGACAGTGCAAGTCATGTGCCATAGCAAAGAAAGCAATGTCATCGGCATAAACATAGGTTTTCACATCTGGATGAATGGGGATGGTACTAAGCAATATGTTGAATAAAACCGGGGGAAGTACTGACCCCTGAGGTACACCTTGGGTTTGCTTGTGCTTACAGGAAGAGAAACCGCCTTGATAACGATAGAATTCTCTTCTACTTAAAAATTCCGTCACCCATGCTACTATATAAGGTGGAAGTCCATGACTCCATAACTGATTAGTCAAGACAGAATACTCTACACTATCATATGCTTTACATATGTCTAACGTTACTAAAGCCGCAAAGAGCTTTTTGTGACGGGCAATATGAATACGACTTTCCAGATCTACATGTGCATGCCATATGGAATATCCAGACCTAAAGCCAATTTGGGAAGAACTCAACAGTTGTTTCTCGTTAATAAACCTAATTATACGACCATGAAGTACCCTTTCAATAAGTTTTACTACATTAGATGTTAAGGCTATCGGTCGTATGTTGTCTAAATTATAGCCTGCCCCCTGTTTCTTAAGCAATGGTATAATTTTCGCAATCTTCCATTCAGAAGGGATCCATGCTCTTCTAAGGGAATAATTGACGAGACCTAACAGATCATTCGGATATTCCCTGTGAAGTATTTTTAGCATTGTATTTGTTATTCCATCGGGGCCTGGTGCTGAATTTGGTAATCTTTCCATAGCCTGATTTAATTCGGAAGTCGATATTTCTGTGTAGTCATAGATGGTTGTTGTGTAAGCCGAATTAGGAAGATGCCTTGAGAACCTGTTTTCTAATTCTTTAGCCAACTGATTCAATGATTCCTGTAGTTCCTGTGAGGTGTAAACTACTGAGTCAACGTTTCCTGGTATAGGGGTCTTCTTCCTACCACGAAGGAAGTTGAATAAAGCACGTTTGTTATTTGATTTAGACAGGTACTCGAAATGTTCTTGGTCATATTGCTCTTTCGCTCGCGATACAGTGCGTTTAAATGTTGCCGCAATGAACTGATAATCCTTCCAATTTTTTGGGCTCTGATTACATATAAGTCTTTTCCATGCAGCTTTTCTTCTTCTATAATCTCGTGTGCATTCATCATTCCACCTTCTACTAGGTTGGGCACTTTTGGATGACGACGAAGCAATTACAAATTCTGAAGTGTTCTTGGAGATTTTTAAAGCAGAACAGAGATTTCTGCCGAGGTCTTCATTTTGACCACTGGACGCTGCCCTAATGTTGGAACGCAAGCAGTCTTTAAATTTTTTGTAATTGATCAATGTTTTCTCTGTCCTTTCAATAGATTTCACCGCACATGATATTTCAAAGTATACAGGAAGATGGTCACTGTTTGAAGAGAAATCAATTGTTTTCCAAGACTTTATTGAAACACTTGGGCTGCAAAACGTGAGATCTAATACCGATCGTGTCCGTCCGCGAATAAATGTGGGCTGTCTATCATTTAGGCAGGTAAGGTTTTTATTAATCATCCAATCCCACAGAAGAGTACCAGAAGAGTCTGTTCGAAATCCCCATGAAACATGATGTGAGTTGAAATCACCAGTCAGAAGGAAATCATTCTTGCAATTAGCTAAGGCAGTATCTAATTGTTGAGTATTATGCAAACCCGTTGGAAAATATGCGTTTATAAGTGAAAAAGGGTGGTTCCCTGGCAGACAGAGGTCTATTGCCAAAATTTCACAGTCTGTGGACATAAGCTGAAAAGCTATGCTCGCTGTGCGGCAAAATTTATTCGAGACTAGTACAATTAGACCACCTCCTAGTGATGGACGGTCTAACCGAAATGCTCTAAAATTGTTTAAATGATAATTCTTAACAGGGTTAAGCCAGGTTTCTTGAAATAAGATTATATCCGGATATAACTGATTAGTTAAGCAAAGTAAGTCAGTAGAAGCAGAAATCAAAGACCTAAAATTACACTGTAGTACTTTCAAGGTATCTATGTTGACGAGCGAAACACTTCAGCAACGGCAGCTTCTAAAATACTCTCCTTAATAAGTGCACTGGCATTTTCGCTGCCCTTTTCGGGTTTCGTGTTTGGGCAAGGAGATTTTAATGGAGATCCAGTGCGCTTCTGACGCCTGAAATCTTGGCATACGCCATTTCATTCTGATCCTCCACGTGGGTCGACGTAGAAGGTACGGACAAAATTGGGGTTTTCTCCTCTCGGGATTGTCGCTGTGGGGCTAAATTCGGTATCTCTTCCACTGTACAAGGTGCCGACTTGGCCATCGGCACTGCTATTGCAGAAGCCAGCTGTGTCATCTGTGAGCAAAACACTTGAGAGATGCACTCACTCACGCTCGTAACTATGTGTTCCAGCGCTTTCGACATCGCCTTTTCTACTGCAGCCTCAATAAGATTAAGAATCTTCGTCTCACTTAGTTGTTCGTGCTTCGACGCGACTCCGGCATATCCAAAGGCTCTATCCTTCACAACTGTTATTGCTTCTCGCCGCGAGCAACGACGTCTGTCCATGATTTCTAGAAGTTGCGTTTCATTAGACCTTGCGGTGCAGTTCAGATAATCGGCCGCGTGATTTCCTGCACAGAGGCAGCACTTTTCGGTTTCGGCGTTGCACTCCTTCGATGGGTGGGTATCGCCACAGATGCGGCAACGTGAATTTGATTTACAGCCCCCTGCACTGTGACCAAAACGCCAACAGTTTTGACATTGGAGAGGACGAGAAGCGAGACGTTCGACTCTGAAAATGAGCGGCCATATTTTCAACTCGGATGGACAGGAAGTGCCGGCAAAGGTAGCAATAACCGACTCAGTGGGGACTTTCTCACCGTTAACTAATTGGTTGCATCGGTACACAGCTATGACCCCAGCATCAGACAGCTTTTCCAGAGTCTCAGCGGGCGTTAATGTAGAGTCGACTCCTCGTACAATTCCCTTAGTGCACGCTAAATGAGGCGGGATAAATGCACTTACCGGGACCGAAGCAAATGTTTTGCATTTTAGGATGTCAGAAACGCACGAAGGATCTGACGATCTGCATACCAAACCACCTCTTCCGAACTGATGAACATCACTTATCAGCTGAAAGTGCGGCGTCATGGCCTGCAACTCCACCTGGATCGCCTTCAGGTTGTTGAGCCTAATAAATCCACCACTCGAGGGCACCAGCGCAACAGGGATTCTTCCAACACCACTGCGGAAAAAATATTCCAATGGCAATTCATCATTAGGCAAGGAGGCTGACCAAGGGCTGTGCCCTTGGCCAGGAGATGAATTAGACATTAGCACTAATTCGATTGCCTAAAGAAGTAATATGCAACGTCAGCTAGTTTCAACAGGTCAAATTCACCCAAAACTCAGCCAAACCACCGTCCGAAAGAGTCCGCAGGGACGAGCCCGGTTCAGTACGATGTGACTCGATGTGACTTCAGCCCGAAACGGCATGTTCTATCTTCGTCCTCTTCTTCATCGTTGCGTCGTTATGGTGCATTCAGACGACGGACCGAATCCGGATTTGTCATGGACGCGGACGGCTAATCCGCGGATGATCTGTCTGCAGGCACATCCACACGACGGACGGTGTCCTAGGAGAAAACAGCCGGATAACTTTTGACAGCAGATTCGGCGCTCACCTGCGCCCGCTGGCAGCAGACCGGTTTGAGAGTATTCAACATGGATGCCCGCAAGAAGCGACGCTTGGCTGCGATGTCTGTCGCGTTGCGACTAATGAACGAAGAGTGTTATTCTTTCGAGAAAAGGGAACTGCTGGCAGAATGTTCTTTCAACTACATTGTTCCCCACTTGTAGAACTTCTGAACGCGTCTCCCATCCTTTTTTAGAAGTGGCGCGTCGCCGGTTGCAGAAGTCAGAATATTTCCCCACGGTCACGGCTAGGAATCTCGCGTGTCAAACGACGGCGACGACATTTCCCGAACCACCAAAAGTGATTCTTTCGTATTCAATCACCTGAGAACAAGACCCCGTAAACAAGGTAAACCTTGCTCAAGCGTAGGTGATGCCGACCAGTCATGCAGCTGTCCGCGAGCCATGGAAGACATGCCGCGAGCAGACGAAAAGTGTACTGTTTGCCAGAAACCCCGAGCTAACCCGCTGAAGTATCGGCTTTCTCCCGCCAGAATCCCGATGTGAGAAACAGGTTGGGGTCATCCGTCCGCGAGCCGCGCGGACGAGTCGCGGACGAGGGGAATCGCTGATGTGAGGTCACGTGACGCGCCGTCCGTCCCGCCACATCCGGATTCGGTCCGTCGCCTGAATTCACCATTACTGGAACCCGTCCTTCAATTTTTACGGGTGGGATGGAATAACTGTGTTGAATGAGAAGATTAGCTCACAGTGAGAGAAAGGAAGAAAAAGAGAGAAATTCCTAGAGAAAAAAGTAATCTTGACGACGTCGAATTCGAATCACCGTACCTGCTATCCGAAGGTGAGCATTGTGACGTCTTGGCTATGCGAGCCTGCGAAAATAGTGCAGGGTACTAAGTGGGAAAGTGAAGTGTGGGTGTGGAGGAGGCTTGTGATAGAGGTGAGAAAGAAAAAGATAAAAAAAGAACGGAGACAAGGAAAATAAAAAAAACAGAAAGAGAAGGAATCAAAGAAAGAGGGAAAGTATGTAGAGAGAAAGAGAGAGAGAGAAAAAGGAAGAGCAAGAAATAGAAGGGATATGTATAGCGAAAAAAAAAACAGAAAAAAACAGAGACAAATGTGACAGAAAAAAAATAGAGATGAGAGAGAGAAAAAAAGAGAAAGAAACGAAGAAAGACAAACAAGAAAATTCACCGATGGGTACGGTACTGCCAATGCGAATGCTGAGCGCAGCTTCATTTTGAGGCAACGCCAACTGTGTTCTACGTTTCGGCCATCCGCAATCGTAGCAATATACCCGTAACATTCGTCAATTTTCGTCACAGAAACTGCCAGTGTTCTCTGTGCATTGCAGGCGTCGCTAAGTTCGCGAACCAGGCGAAGCGTCGACGGCACTTGAACGCTACGCGCGCCATTCTGTGCATTGCAGGCATTGCAGAGCAAGCGAAACGCCGACCATGTCACAGTGCAGAGCTCCGATTCCGGTGCTATCGCTTAGTGACGGAGAAGAAAGTTAAATTAAGGCGTGGGTCGGTCGTCACCTGTATGTATGCATGTATGTATAGCAACCACCTCACAGCATATTCATGGACTGAATGGAGATAAATGGGGTGAAGCATCGGAGGATTTATCGGCAAACCTTGAATCATCCGCTGACCGCGTCTGTCCGTCATCTGTCTGTCTGTGTCTGTTTGGCGCAAGTTCGGACGAATGCACAGACAAAGGCAGAGAAAGAGAGAAATTCCTAAAGAAAAAAAGTAATCTTGACGAGGTCAAATTCGGAGCACAGACGAACGCACAGATTGACGCACGGGTGGACGGTAGACGAACGGATGGATGGACGGATAGACGGACAGATGCACGAAAAGACGGCAGCAAGAACGGACGGACGGAAGCGCGAATGGACTGACGGAGGTTTCACCCCATTAATCATCATTCAATCCGTGGATATGCTGGGATTTCTTTTTGCTCCGTGGTTAGAGGCTAGTGTTCACTCTCTTTCGTCTTCGCTCTATTGGTTACGCCGTCGACGCCATCCAACGACGACACCGTTAAAAGCAAAATGAGTGCCCAAGAGCGGCGCTATAAAATAGAGACAAAAAAGGCTGTCCAGTCTTGGCACCTCTAATGCGAAGCTGATAGATTTTTTTTTTCCGTGGTCACTAGTGAAAAAAAAAAAATGAGTAAACGTCTGTTGGCCTCTGTCTTGCAATGCACGTTTGTACGACGAAGATTGCTTTAAAGAGTTGGCGCTGGAGATAAAGCACTCTATTACCGTTTCACGACCAATTTAAATATTGCACTTGATAGGGACTTAATTTATCGCACACTCATTTAAAAAAAGCAGAGTAATCTGGAAGGTTGTTTATGGTGATGTGCAGCTAGGGCCACTAGTATCATTGGGATATATCAACAATTTCGAGGAAGCTGAGAAACGAAAGAGTACCAAGTACTAAGTACCTTGTGCGTAGCCTCATCAAGTCGTTAACCACTGTTTCAAAACACAGAACAGTCTCCTGTCTGGTCAACAGAGCCTCATCGAGTGTGAGACCCACGGGAATGGCTTTATGCTCTCCAATAGTCAAGTACCAAACACTTCAAATCGTACTCCAAGCGACAGTTGGCACGAGAGGCGAGCATGTGCACGATACGCGAGCCGCAAGCATGTGATGTGGGGGGGGGGGGGGCTATACGACACCGCCGACGCCAGATTCACAAGTAGGTTCGATTATAAAATTCTCCGCATTTAAAGCGCGCGCTTCCACCACCACCACCACTACCACCCTCAACAACAACAAGAACAACAACAACAACAACAACAACAACAACAACAACAACAACAACAAAGACAAAGACGATGAAAAGTGACATCATCCTCATCATCACGACGGGCATGGGAACTTCCCTGCTTCGCTCCGCCAGTTTCGGGTGACCTGCGCTGGAGCCTTCTTTCAGACTTACTCAGCGCTGCCACCCTTCCTAACGATCCCTGCTCGTTTCCTGACAAATTGGCTTCGACAAGAGAACTAGCTAATGCGTACACTTCTCACTTTATCTCTCAATTGCTCTCTCTCTCTTTTTTTCTTTTATCTGCCCTATAGTACAGCCGGGCATAACAGAGCGTGCCGACTGCACCTTCGATCGGAGAGCTCATATATCAAGCCGTTCGCATCGACACGGATGCAGCATAGCCGTGCCTTTTAGCCTTTGGGCGATAACTCCCACCTAAAGTGAGCGAAGTTACCGCGTTCGGCGCACTTGGCGTTGGCGACGTTCGAAGGGGAATTCGACAACGTGGGTTCACTTGCCCTTGCGATGTAGCTTTTTATTTCTTTTTTTTTTCCTATGCGAAGTTAGAACCTCCACATGCACTATTTTTCAGTTTATTTTCTTTTTGGTTAAGAAATGCTTTACCGCTTTTGGTTGTGCTTTCCTTTAAACAGATAACCGTAGTTCGGGAGTAGATATGCACAAAACTGCAAAGTCACTTTTATCTGCAACCACTGGCGTAATTTAAATAACCTTTTCTCTATATACGCGTCAACTCAAAGAACCGGAGTGTATTGTTGAATGATGTCATGTACTTTTTTAAAACATAACTTAACTCAAGATCACTAGTTTAACAAAAAAGTACAGAAAAGCTAAGTTAACGAACGTAAGACATTAAGAAAATGTCAAAATTCGGCATGATACACGCTGAGACATGTGACATAGAGAAGTGGATGTACCGTGCGCTAGAAGTGTTTCAAATCACGCTGAAAAACACTTCTTAACAGTGAGAAAGGCTTGAGCATGCTGTGGACGAGGCGGCCGTTTCAACAAGTAGTCAGGGGTGGTGCGAAAGATCGACACAGGGAGACGGGAGCACCCAAAAGTGTTCGTCTTCCTTCCCTTCGTCCCTCCTCTACTTTTGTCTCAGTCTTCCCTTTGACCCCAAAGACAAACATTCCCAAAACACAACATATAGGTGTCTCCTCTCCTGATCTTTCTTCCGTAAAACTCCGTCCTGGAATCAAAGGTGTGATGAGTTCTCCATCAGTGATACCTCATCAAGACAAGTGCCGTTGCCAGCAGTGGCCAAGGCTTCAGTCGGGAAATAGATGGAGTCCGGTGGGTCGGAAATCGTCAGCGTCATCGCTGGGGGGGGGGGGGGGCAACTAGCGTTCGTCTGTTTCAGCGCGTACTAGGCCTCCAGGGATATGCCTCGGGGACGCAAGCAAGAAAGGAACTGAAAGAATGCAGTGTTCAAAGGGGCACACGAGTTTATCGGTCACGAATGAGCAGCGCCGTCGAACGACCCCACGCCGTATCGAAAGATCTGTCACTCCTTTTGAAGATTCTCGGAACCTTCAGCCTAGACGCGAGTCAATATCTTCTTTCCTTCTCGGTTTCGATGCTTTCAAGCATCGCTTCTTTCTTTCTTTCTTTCTTTCTTTCTTTCTTTCTTTCTTTCTTTCTTTCTTTCTTTCTTTCTTTCTTTCTTTCTTTCTTTCTTTCTTTCTTTCTTTCTTTCTTTCTTTCTTTTGTTTCCTTGTTTTTTATTTATCAATTGATTTATTTCAAAATTTATTTATTTATTCTGTTGGTGAAGCTTTTTGATGGAACGCTCGAAACAAGGATGCCTTTGCGGACAAGAGAGAACCGGCTGAAGCGCATGTAGGAGGCGAACGAAACAAAATAAAAGTGCAAAGCCTGGAGAAAAGAAGGAAGACATTGAGATGCAGGAAGTATGTGTTGTCCAAAGCTTCGCTGTGTTTTCGTCTGCTGCCGTTCGAAGAGACGCTGGCGAGGTTCTGTACGTCGTTTTGGAAGTGAACGCAGGTTCCCGCAGGAGCGGCATGTCAAACGAAATCGAAGACTCGCCCTTCTCAAGATGCAGAAAGGAACAATCGAGACTGCTTTCGGCGTCTAATTCAAGTGAGAAGTCTCGGATCTTTTAAAGAGCGCTGGCGATGGCGGCGATTATGGAAGGAAAATAAAAGTTCTCGCGTTATCAGTGCTTGCAGTCTAACGGGGACACGGGTCAAAATGACGCTCAGAGACCCGAGACCAACACCCTCCCGTTTCTGTGCGGAGGAAAGGCGGCAGCGAGATGGTCAAGTTTGCCCACCTGTTATAGTAGAAGGTAAGATAGTGTAGTGAAAACAGTTTTGGATGTCATGGGGAAAATCAGAAAGAGTATTAGCGGTGATCGTGGTGCCGTCGCACTGGTTAGGACCGGGACTGTAGCAAGTTCGTCTTCACCACATCAGAGTCATTGCCCGTCATCACCTGCAAAGTTCAATAGATGTATTCTACCACCCATTCTACCAAGGCTTGATGCACGCAATAGGCTTGGCCATTTACGAGTGACGTGTACGCCCTCTGTGCTATGTTGTGAATTATGTAACGCGTAAGCACAACCTGTCAAATTAAAAACGGAAAACGAAGGACGTAGCTCTAAAAAAAAAAAGAGTCTCGTGGGCTATATCTGGAGGTAGGAGCGAAATCGTGATTACTCATCGCGCTAGCCTGGCGAATGGAATGCCTTCCTGCTATATATTCTGTTGGACGAGGGTTAGATCCCTGACATGGTGGAAACACTTTTGATGGGAGAGGGCATGTGGCCCTGGGTGATCAAAATCAACCTAGAGTCCCCCTATATTTTGCGCATGATATCTTTATGATCTCGTAGCTTTGAAAGGTAAAAGCCACAGAGATATTTTTATTAATAGGTGGCTGATCAGTCGCTGCAGTAAATTGTATATGTGCTGTACACAAAGTGTACATCGGGCAAGCTGGTTTATTGAAGCATTTTCGGCCTAACTTCATTAGTTTTCGAAAGTATTTTTTTTTACTTTCGCGCTGCTGTAGCCCTAATGTAATTCAGTTGTATTTAACAAAAATTGCGAAAAATTGTAACGTAATTTATTACTTTTCCGGAGCAGTTTCTCGATCTCCTATTGAACCATTGAGTGTCTGCACAACTCCCTACTTCGTTGTGGCCCCGCTTTCACACAGACACACACAAAAGAAAAGAAATTAAGAAAAAAAAGAAAGAATGAAAGATAGAAAAAAAGAAAAGAAGAAATAAAACGAACAATGTGTCTTAACCTAAACTTCCTTGTAAGAGGGAACTTCGCCCAAAGACGCCTATACAGCTAATGTTGATGAACAACCACAAAAAAAAAATGCTGGTTTTGATCTCTGCCGCCGCGGTCACATTTCGATGGAGGTGAAATACTGCAAGCTCAAGTTCTCAGGTTTAGGTGTACGTCAAAGAACCCGATGCAGTGAAAATTAACGGAGCTTTCCACTACGATCTTCCTGCGCGTAATGCCGCGGCAGTGATTTATTTGCAGCTTGAAGTGGTTGGACCCACCATGGATGATAGTACTAACTGGTCAGTGATAGAAGAAATCAAGACACACCTTTAGAGGTGATAAAAATAGAATTCGATATGTGTGATTTAACGTCGCAAAACCGCCATATGATTATGAGAGACGCCGTAGTGGAGGGCTCCGGAGATAAAAAGAGAAGGAGAAGAGGGAGACAGAACATAAATGCACGACGGCAGCTAGAAATAGACGCTTGAATGAAGAAAAAAATGTAAGTATTGCACTACAACATACTAACACAGGCAATATAACACCTGAGCGTAGCAACCAGGTCAGCTGGCTATTGCCTCGATTCGAAGCGGGCACCAGTCCTCTTTATAATTATCATCCTTATCTTCACCACAACCACACCGCTGGAGCTACAGATAATAAGAAATCGCTGTTTGAATGCTAATTGTGTTTATTTATACGCGTGAGTTATTGCTTATGCAATCGTGTTTTTTTTTTTAGCAAACCTTGAGCTCAGTATACAGCTTCAGTGATTCGCTAAGCGAGCAGAGTGACCGGCTGCGCTTTTCTGGCTACGTCAGGGTAACTATACAATATTATTGGTCTCCCTGTCACATTTTCTTTTAGATGCAGGGATTAATGTATAGACGGCAGACTGTGGAGTTTTGATAACACGCAGCGCCACCTGTCGACGAAGCTTAAAGTAGTGCGAAGCCCGACTCCCTTGCATACTTTGCTGCGCAACTATGTGCAACTACAGCGTACGAAACAATGATTGAGCTAAATATTAGGTGTACTTGAGCATTGAACACTTGGAAAAAGAGCTACGAATTTCTCTCCGTTAGTCGGACGCGTCACCAAACCGCCGCGAAGTGCTTGCTGGTTCACTCGTCCAAATGACGGTGAAAACAAGAGCAGACGCAACAATTCCGTGCTCTACACACACACACACAAAAAAATAGCAGCATATCCACGGAGAGAATGATGGAGAGTGGGGCGAAGAATTCGTCCGTCCATTTGTTCTTGCTTCCGTCCGTCCATGCGTCCGTCAGTGTGACCGTCCATGCGTCCATCAGCCCGTCCGTGCGCGAGTCTGTTCTTGCGTCCGTCCCTGCGTTCGTCCATGCAGCCGCCCCTGCGTCCGTTCATGCGTCCATCCATGCATCTGTCTATGTGTCCGTTCGTCCATCTATTCAACACTCCAAGTACCACCACCTCGCATTTTTTCATCATATATTCCTCATTAGCGAGCCTACATGAACGGCCGTTTTTAGGGTGATGTCAGCCTTTGACCCACTACATGCCGCCAACGCACCGCCGCCCGCCAAAACACAATGTTGCCAGACAGCAACGCCGCGCTGTCGCCCCATCTTGGTGCCCGCACTGCGTCTACGCCCGGTTGCGTTTAGTTCTCAATAATACGGCGTCGAACGTTGCGGTAGCGTGTTAAACGCTGCCGGTGAAGCCTTAGAATGCCTGAATGCTGCGTACCGCTCTGCACTAACCAGAACAGAAAGGGGGCGCGAATGTTCCGCTTCCCAGCGAGCCCTGGCCGACGACAACTATGGCTGGCTCAAGTGAAGCGAGATGGCTGGGAGGCCACCAGTGCGTCTCGTATTTGCTCTGTGAGTACTGCGTATTTCGTTCACTGTTTTTTCCTGCGGCACACGTGTATGTGTTTCGCGGTGTTTGCGAATGAGTAGATAACCGAAGTTGTCGTTGCTGCGTCCACGCATTGCGAGTAGGAAGCCCACAAACGAGGACGCGTCCGCGCGTTCGTACGAAGACGCGCTCGCTAGTCTGAGCTGTTGCCACGCTTGCGTTCGTGTCAGCGTAACCTCAGTATTATGTCGCAAGTGTTTGTGTGTGGGCTTCGAATTTCTTCGTGCGCTCACTTTGAGAACTGGATCGCTTACACGACCCTGAGAACCGCCGCTGTCACTCGGTCGGCTCCTTTTTGTTGCGCCGTACTTCGCGTAGCTGGACGGAGCGGCGGCTGGCTCCAAAATGGCGGCGCACAGAAAACTATGCTGAATTTGGTGGAAGTTGGTAACAGCGTGCCCCGTTGCCCGCTGGTTTTGGCTGAGTTTCTTGAAGGCACTTATTAAGATGTCTCCACCCTAAAAACGGCCGTTCATGTAGGCTCCCTATTCCCCATATAGAAGCACTGCCATCCAGCGGCCATTCCAAGGACTAAACGAGATGTGGCACACGCACACTTTCTTACGACTTGCGCTTCGGATCCACTTCCCACCTTTAACCACCTCGAGTTCATGGTATATACTAGTTCACTGTATTCATGGCACTGCGGCCGAACGCTTGCTAAACCTTTCGAAAACCAAGGAGGTTATGCCCAGCGAGTATGACGTAGCAACCCTTTCTTGTCAGATAGTGCTCAACGTACATGCCAATGGCTGCTAATGGGAAATGAGAGAGAAGAGAATTTGGCTTTTACTTTCTTATGGCTTGCGCTTCGAGTCTACTTCCCACCTTTAACCACCTTGAGTTGATGGTATATACTAGTTCATTGTATTCATTGCACTGCGGCTCAACGCTCGCTAAACCTTTCTAAAACTAAGGAGGTTACACCCAGCGAGTATAACGTAGCAACCCTTTCTTGTCAGATAGTGCTCAATGTACATCCCAATGGCTGCTAATGGTGATCGCAGCCTGCGCGTTAACTAAAAGCCGAATGCTCCTGTCTCTCATTCCCCATTAGCAACCATTGACACGTACGTTGAGCACTATTTTTTATTGTTCAACAACGCACAGAAGAAGTCTCTCGCAGGCACCACCTTGGTCAAGGGCGTTGAGGAAAGGCTTCGGTTAGTTTATTCCAATCATCTATCGTTTGTGGGAAGAAGAAGTACCGAAAAGTATCAGTCCTTGCGAAAATTGGCGTTAGGGAATGAGGATAGTGGTGCCGAGTGGGTCTGCTTAACAAGGGGGATACGTATGCTGCGGTGTCTAAGGATAGCCTGTGGTTTACTATGTCTGAAAGAAACTGTAGCGGACTTTTTTTTTTCTTCGAATTTGTAATAGTTCTATAACATTTGCCGTTAGTAATGCAATGGGGGAGTTGGTTGACATAAATTTACTATATATGAATCGTACTGCTTTTCTTTGAATTCTTTCTAGGTTTTGAACGTCAATTTTTGTGTGGGGATCCCTAACTATGGAGGCGTACTCAAGTTTAGGCCTAATTAAGGAAAAGTAGGAGAGGAGTTTAACACTAGGCGGGGCAGTCTTGAGCTTGTGGCAGAGAAGGCATAATTTACGGAAAGCGGCAGAGCAGATGTTATTTATGTCCAAATTCCAGGATAAGGTACTTGTTAACGATAAGCCTAAGTATTTATAGGAGGCTACTTTAAGTAAAGGTGCTTCAGCTAAATTGTATGTGTAGTCTAATGGGACTCTTTTTCGCGTTATGGGCAGATACACACATTTGTTTGCATTAAGAAGCATTCCCCATTGTTCACACCATTTTGATACATTGCCTACGTTAGTATTAAGGTCACATTCGTCACTAATGCAGGTTACATCTCTAAACAAAACACAATCGTCAGCAAATAGACAAATTTGTACCGGGGTGCTAATTACATCACAAATGTCATTAATGTAGACCAGAAACAGAAGCGGGCCTAGTACGCTCCCCTCGGAACGCCAGAAGTCACCGGAAGGCAGCCCGATTGTTTTTCTCCTACCTGAACATATTCGTTGCGATGGAGTAGATAAGCTAAGATCCAAGAGATAAATAATTCTGGTATGCCAACTAACCGAAGCTTTATAATCAGTTTATCATGTGGAACTGTGTCGAATGCTTTACTGTAGTCTAAGAATATTACATCAATTTGGCCGTTAGCATCAAGACAAGCTGCAAAGGTAGGAACGATAGTAACCAATTGCGTTGTAGTAGAAAATTATTTTCGAAACCCATGTTGATAATTTGTGGCCGGTGTGGTGACAGGGGCGCTGGTGGCGGCGATTTTTGCAGCGCCGCCTGGGCATAGTCTGGCCTTTATAGCAACAACCCTCCAAGTTTGGTTCTGGTTTTGTGGAAATTGAGGCCAGCCCATCGCCATTGCGTGTGCTTTGTCGCATGTTTCTGCCGTTTTCATGTCCTAACACGTCTCTCCCCTTGTCCGCGGTCCGTCTGTGCTGAGAGAGCGGGAGTGACGTTAACCCCTCTCACCCAACAATGCTTTGTACCGGATGCCGACTGTGGCGACTCGCTCGCTGGATTCCGTGCCGACCGGTTGTGCCCTCGTGATATCCGACGTCAGCGTATCTCTGGCTGACTGGGCTGGTCCTACGTCATCTCCTGACGCCGATCTCCAACGACAGCGTAGCTCTGACCTACTTGGCTTGCCCTACGCCATCTCCTGACGCCGACAAGAGCTCTCCCAAGTGGTGCCCCGTCCTCGGACTCGTGCGACAGTGTTTCCATCTTTCCTATCTCTCCTATCCCTCGATGTGTCTTCGCTCGCTGTCCCAGTGCATCTCTCGCTCTCTCTATATATATGTCTTTATTCCTATCCTTTCAATCCCTCCTCACCTTCATACCTTGCTAGCTACTGTTGAGGTGTCGCACCCTGATGCAGACAGTTACGGGGCCCACTTTTCTATTCTTTTCCCTCTCATAAACATAAACACTCCCCCCCCCCCCCCCCACCGACTCTGGCACTGCACTCGAGTCTTCCGAGGCGTTTCGCGCGCACCTGGCGGGAGGGAGAGATCCTCTCGGGACAACGAAGAGGGCGCACATGTTTTCTTTCCGTCCATCGGCTCCATTTGTTCTTGGACCTCGCTCAGACTCGCCAACAGCGCCTTGCGCCTGCGGCGAACGTTACATTTCGTTGCCCTTTTCGAACAGTACGCCAAAGAGCGGTGCAGTGAGTTCGCGCGGGGCCTTTGTACGCCAAGTCGTGCCTCTCGAAGCCAACGCGAGCAGAGTTTGCCCTCGTTCGAGCGAAGGGGTCCTGTAGTCACTGATCGTGAGAGCGCGCAGCATAGTCGGCAGGGCCGGTTTCCCTCAGCGGCCCGTCACCGTGAACCCTTTTGCCCACGGAGACGTTGCTCGCGGCACCATTTGTGTTGTGCGTTCCCCCGTGGCGTGGATAAGCCTCGTTTGCTTTCCCACCGCATTTTTCAGCGGGCGCTGTACGGCGTTTTTCGTGTTGCCGCCGGCAATAATGTGTTGCGACCTGTTTGAGAGCAGTACAGCGAGCTTGCCGCGCTGCGCTCGGCGACTTGGCTGTCTGGACGAGTGTGTGCAGCGGCGTTAGTCACGCGAGGCAACGGTGAACGTGGCCCTGTTGCTCGCTAAGACCAAACCCACGCTAATTGCCGTACCCCTGCGGGATAAAGTACACTACAGCTTGCAGAACAAGACTCTATCATCATGTTCCCGATGCCAATGTTTCTTTTTCGGATCATGACTTTCCTAACATTCCATGAACATCCTGTGTAGTAATTTCGAAACCATTTTTCGACCTTTGGAGCTTTCCAGATCGACGCCAAGTTTATCATATTGAGTACTCAAAAAGTAAATATTTTATATGGCTTCTCCCTGAACGTCCTTCTCTGTATTCAGTAGCCTGAACTTATCCGGTGAAATTTGATTCCTTTATCATTTAGTTTGAAAGTGTGCAGCTTTCCACCTAACATGTACACGTACATAATTCTAAAACAAATACATTTGAGGTAAAAATAGAGTGCACTTCCAGATACATGAATGAAGAGCTCTTCGAACTTCCCAGACCAGGTTTAGGAATATTCGACTCCAGATTGCGGGAAGAAATATTGGAATGTTGTTTACTGCTCAAGTACTTGAAATAAAGCACATTCATGACTACCCGGTGAATATTTGTTCTCGTTACTCTGCATCTTGTAGCACAGAGCCGACCACCTCAACAACAACAGTATTGTGCTGTTTAAGAAATTGTATTACATTGGAACGCGCATGATACCACCAGCAGCGACTATGCGTATCAGCAGTAGAGTTTGCTAGATCAGACTGTTTGCACGTCCTCTCATTCTCCGTGCCCGTAGTAAACTCTAACACGTTCACTTGCGTATAGTTGGCCACAGCTATTTTGACCCTGTACGCTTCTTGGACGCTGATGATGTTGTTAAACTTGAATGTGACAGCACCATAACTCTGAACGTAACACTCTTGTTTCGAACGCTGGCCACCAGAGCAATCTACGCCGTTTGAATTTTCTTCAAATGGGTGCAGCCATAGTAAAGCTAGTAGATATTGGAAGGCCCTAATCGATGCTCTGAAATCTTCATCCAGCTTGACTCTAATTCTTTGCTCAGTCGTACTCGATAGAAATTCTCAGCAAACCATTGATCTTACTAGCCGTTTTTGCTATTTGAAATTCAGGAAAAGGGCAACAGTTTATAAATTTTCAAGTAAAGGTTCATCCTTCGTTAGTTCACGACTCCGTATCAGCTACCGACACACGTTTTCTGAAAATTTCAGCAAGTCTTGTGATAGGATGTTGTTGCGTTACGTTATTGCGTGCGCCACCACAGTCAAAATCGAGCACACTGCTTTCAGCTTTGCACTGTGCAGCTTAACTCTGTGTTGTCGAAAGCGGATACCAAATTTGCAGGTGATCACGAAGGTTTCTTTCTGTATGGGTAATTTGTGTTAAACTTTTTAATGTATCAAAAGTATTTCAAGAAGACTTTACAAATGTTCGATATGCGTAATAATTAAATGTATATATAGGTTGGTTATATGGTGTTGGTTTTACTTCAACAATAACGAAAGAACGAGCACTAATCATCGGTGCTATTTCCCGGTCACTGAAATGGAAATGCGAGCAGGAATTTTCCAAGACGATAAACACAATGCCGTTTGAAGTGGGCGATGAATGAGTGCACGAAGCAGTAATAAAGCAAAAAGAAGAAAAGGGGGATCCAGAACCGTCAACAATACACGCTCCACTCTTATTCGGCCAGCTGAAGGCGAATGCTGGGGCATTTCATTTATTTCTTTTTTTCTTTCATCGCTTGCGAAATTCCTTCGACCTTGCAGTGTCACTGCTGTCCCGTTCTTGCCGAAAGTCATAACTCAGACTCCTCCTCTCCCACTTTCTGTGCCGGTCTTCAGCGAAGCGCGCACGAGTCGCCTTTGCTGGACCTTGTGATCTTGTGGGTCTCGTTTCTCCTGCAACTCCCGGTGTCCCTTTTTACATTTCTTTAATGGTTGGGCTCCATCTCTCTGTTTATACATATCTTTAGCGGTTGGCCACCATTTTTATTGAAGCCTTTGCATACCTCGCGTCTCCTCCGTCACCCTGTAGAAATGCAGAAAGAAAATATTACTCACATTCAAAACAACAAGGTCAAAGTATGGTTCTTGCGTGCTAGTGCGTGCATGCGTGTCTTTTATACATTTAAGGTCGAAAATAACGGTTCGTTCCACTTCCCGAAACCTGTTAATGAAACGTTTTCACTAAGTCGGAAGAGACTTGGTGCAAATGAAGCCGCAGAATGTCCCAAACGACCTTACTAAACGGTAGCCCCAAAGTTAATGAAGGCGCTGCGACAATATACAAAGAAGTGCGCCCTGGAGCGCTGATTTACAAATTGGTTTCATTCGCTAACAGCCGCTCGTTTTGGGCTATGCATTTGTAGGCGGACCACAAAGTTTACGTGTCGCGGGATTTCTATAAAGGCAAGGTATTCGGTGAGACACAGTGGGGATTTAGTGTGCTACTTGATGTGCTACTCTTGTAATGACTTCAAGTTGCAGCTGGGTTCACACTCATTTCTTTTTATGGCAGCCTCTTTTAAACGTACTTTTAGATGACTGGTGGATGATGTAAATAAGTAGTTTGCAGCAGTAAAATGAAGCCTGCTCACTCAAAGAAGAGTTAATTAGAAACTATTAGGGCAGTTCTTCGTCTGGCAGTGGATATAGGTCTATGTATAATAAACACTTGTTAATAATGAATGCCTATGTGTGTGGAATTCTGAGAAAAGAAGGCTATTTTGCTGAATGGGTCGGATTTGTGTTGTAAATCTATGCTTTATGCGTGAATCTTATCTGTTACTCCTTTACGTTATTGAAGATGACATCGCAATAAATTCGTGTAGTTGGAGGTGTGCTTGATAAGTGAGAAATGCGGTTGTTTTTCAATGAAATGTTTGCGCTTGAAACCCACATACACCCCCTCCCCCCACTAACTGCACTCCCTCCACACACACACACATGCGTAAGAGAAAGAGAGCACATATTTTAATTTCCCAGTTGATGATAAATGCAGTGATCCGGTTTCCTGTACTTGGCATTACCTCGAGACAGGAAAACGGACGGAGCGGACACAATGGGCATTGAAGAAGCTTATTGTTTACTCTCCAACGCAGATCGAATTGATTTGAATTCAATTTCTGTGGGCGCATGCCCTGACTTCACAGAGTTTACCTTGTGTCCTTTTTTGATAGACTGTTCCCGTGAGACACGGTTGCCTGCAAGGCGATTGATTTTAGATAAAATGGTTACCATCGGCGTAACTTTGCGATGGACAGGAAATGTTAGGGTTCGCTGGTCATGCTCGCCAGCCAAGGACTTTCTGAGCGCGGCTTATCGAGTTAAGCGTGCACAGCGACAAAATGAGGTTGTTAGCGAAAACAGACGAATTCCAGGCCGGGCACCTCGAAGTCGAGAATTTTCCGCGAGCTCGCAGCGAAAGTGACAGAAGTGTTGGGGAAGAAAGGTAATAAAGAGGTCACTTGTTTGAGAAAAAAAAGTCTAGTGAAAGTATTTTATGATGATTGTAAAAGCTTCGTCACAGTCTCTTTGCTTGACCTGCGGCGCATCCCAGAGTCATCAATAAATCAAGACAACTTTAGGGCACGGGATGAGACACATGAAGGGACGGTCTATACGAAAACCACAACGCAGAGGAGTGTCCGCTGCATAGGCGCATGCATAATTCCTCGTTATCCATGGTCTTGCTTCTTTAGCTTGGTTTTACAGGGTCTCATCAAGGGAGAGGCCAACGGGACGGCTTCATTCTGTCCCATAGTAAAAACAATTTTTTTCTGAGCACCTTGTGAACCACTGCTGCGCTGTTGCAATTTTTCCTGCTTTAAATTCTCCCTCAGTTAATATCCTTATCCCATGTAGTTATTACGATGCTAGGCCGCTGACCACAAACAGGGCTATTGAACAAAGTCAATTGATTGAGTTGACTTAGCTCAGTGTAGCACAATTCAGTGTTTTAGGTACAGACAGTTTCTCTTTTTGTGTGTGTTTTCATGTTATTTCTTTAAAGCTTCTTTCCAAGCCTCGTGCACGAGTTTAAATTATTACTCATAATTGCAAATGAATTCATTTTGAACACTTTCCCTCAAGAAATGAATTAGTTTAATAAGCAAGGAGGCATCCGATTCATGGCCTACCCCCGGAAGCATTGCGTCAAGATGTCGAGGAACCAACCAACCAATCTGCATGCTTGACTCTAGCATGTCATGGATTTCTCATGCCGTATTAAGAAGCTGCGGTCCACTCGCCGCGGTAATCAGTTAATGACGTGATAGTGTCAAAAAGTTCGCTTTGCAGAAGTTTTGGCGTCGGCGTCGGTGTCGTTAGTTGTGAGAGAAAAATCATCTTGTGCGGTACCGAAAAATTACGATGCGAATAAAATAATAAATTTCGGGTGTAAGTGGGAATCAAACCAGGGTCGATTGCGTGGCAGCGGATGTTCTACCACACAGCCACGCCTTTTTTCATGATATTTAGCAAAGAATTTGCGTAATAAAGACAAGAGAGAGTAAACAAAAATACAATACATGGCGACAATAAGTGCTCAAGTGCTACTTATATACAGTCAATGGCTAACACAGCATGATGCTCTTCACATGAAGAGTTCTTCGCATCGTGTTGTACAAACAAGACAGGGGTGAGGCGAAACACTTAACCAGGATGGAGCAACGCATATGCTTGTGAATGGACATCACGCATATGCTTGTGAATGGACATCAACCAAGGGAACTCTCGCCGAAGCTCGGGCTTATCCAATCACAGTATATGCGCTCTGCGAGCCTCTTCGAGTTCATTTTCGCCTGTTGACTCGACACAGGCAACATCCCCTATCAGCGCTCCCTGCCAGCCACCGAGACTGCAGTTATTCAAGGGCTATATCGCGGCTCGAGAACATCACACCGCCAAGATTCTCTCCCCCACGTGTTCCTGAGACACCTCTGTGGCTCCTGCCTAGACCACTTGTCATACTTCAGATTCCTGGGATTATGAAGAAGTACCTTGTATCATCGATCCGCCTAAAGCAACTTACACTGCTGCACATTTATACTATGTACGATGAAGTGGCGCACGTGTATACTGATGCATCTACCACGTCACGTACCTCCGCCGTAGCCTTTGTCATCCCGCAGATGAAGATAGCTCGACGTTTCGAGATAGATCACAAGACCACACCAACAGCCGCGGAACTTGTTGCTATTCGGTAGGCAATACGTTTCATGTCGACAGAACCCGCTCGTAAATGGACGATACTGTGCGATGCCAAAGCTGCTCTTCAAACCATCGATGGCTTCATAAGACAAGGTCCATATCATACTTTATCGATTGAAATTGCAGAGCTACAAAAGTTGCATTGCTACAAAAAATGGACATCACGTAACAGTTCAATGGATACCTGCTCATTGTGGCATAATGGGCAATGAAGAGGCGGACGCTGAAGCTAAGCGAGCTTTAAATAGTGCCCCGGAAGTGTGCATCGCATTTTCTCGACAAGAAACTAACATCCTATTTCGACGCGTAATGCACAACTCCATCTTAGAGCACTGGCAGAAACCAGAACACCAGCACAAGCGGCTGCACAAATGGGATCCGGAAATGAAGTTCCGTATGCCTCACAAGTTAAAACGAAGCATCTCATTCATTATCCACCGCATTCGCCTCGGTGTGGCTTACACGAGACGTTACACCCACTTGATTGGCTGTAATGACACAGGTCCCCATTGTGGTCACTGTCGGTTGCCAGAAACACTCGAACATATATTTTGCGACTGTCCAGCATATGCAAGTGAACGTCAGCAACTGATATCTTCGATTGGCCGATATATTAGTCGACCATTAACCGATGAGGTTGTGTTAGGTCCTTGGCCTGACGCCAGCCGCACACATGTGTTTATAGGAGCCGTCATCGCTTTCTTAGAAGCCACTGGACTGGATGCACGTCTGTAGAGTTACCCAGCCTAATAAGAACTTATCATCCCTCTACCTTAACATCGTACTTCATCACTCTTTCACTCCCCAGTCACCCTTGCCCAGTGTAGAGTAGTAGGCCAGAGCAAACTATAGCTCAGGCCGACCTCTCTACCTTTCTGTAAATAAACTCTCTCTCTCTTTCTCTCTATCTCTTGTGAATGGAGGGAACATGACTTCCTCTGCTTGGAAATGCAGCGAAAGTAACTTTCATGCTTCACAATCACAGGCATATGCATAGTTCACAATACAACGTGAAATATTGCACTAATAATGCGTGGTACAAGCGTAGGCTGCCATCGGTTGTCAGAACACGGAATTAACATAATGACTTCGTGGTCTAAATCTGGTCACCCACTGCGAAACGCACACACGTTACTGCGCCTGTTTTCTCGAGGCCACGTAGGGAGTGCATAGGAAGTTTGGAATGATTTCGATGCCCTAGGTGCTTTAATAACGCACTAGGGACAGAACATCGCTATCGCGTTCATCTCTCAGAGGCGAAGCTTAGGGATCCCCAATTTTTCTTTTTTTATTTTTTCACAATGCCTGCTTTATACGTTTTTGCAGCTACGTTCATTTATCTGTAACCTCCTCCTATCACTCGGGATTTCAACTTTTCTTCCCATCTCATCGGTGCCTTCCTTGTTTTCATAGCCTCACCACGAAGTTGATTCTTTCGTGAAAGTTCCGATAGAGTCGTGCCTGTTAGCATTGTGCCCCTAAATGTCATTGATTGCTTATGAGCATCGGCAATAAAAATATATATGACGGTGTGATGTGGGCGGAACCTATACGTTTTGATGCGTAATAAAAATGGCACTTACAGGAGTAACGTGTCCTGTCAATGCGTTGCGAAGAAACCACGTCAAATTGTTTTTGTACGAAAAAAAAAGAAAAAAAATTCAGTACAGGCACGAGTTATGATGGACCGCCTACATGTATGCGGAACTAGCACAATATTTGTTTTCTATAGAGTCCGATATTTTGTAGAAAGAAATGCTGCATGCTGATCTTTTCATTTGCGCAGTTTTTATTTTTTAAGACATATTGCCACAAGGCTGTAGTGGGATTAGGGCAAAACGTGGTAGAGGGTCCCTGTCCGGAAAGAACGGCTATGAAGTGGATAGAGTCTGATCCGAGTTCGCCAGTGTGCCAGCCATCGTCGTAAATATTCGTAAATATACACTTCCTTGTAAGATTATTGGTGGAGGTGCTGGATACGCCTACCTGTTTCTCCCAGCAAACCAACACAGAACTTCGGAGCGCTCGCCACCTTCGTTTTCCTGCAGTGGCTGAACAGGCCAACCCGTAAGAGCGACAGCAGCTGCAACAGCAGTAGCAGCTGCCTCCTCTTATTCTCGTGCCTCCACGAGACCCCAGAACCTTCTCGGGCACTGGAAAAGACAAGGTGAATGTTTAAGATTGGGTCGCATTGTACGAGCGCGTGAGCGAATACTATAGGTGGGACCTCACGTTGATGCTGGCCAACATTGTGTTTTACTTGAGGGATACGGCACTCATCTGGTATGATACTCATGAGTCGCAGTTGACCAGCTGTGACATTTGCAAACTGAAGCTTGTCGAGTTGTTCAGCAGACCATTTGGGCGAGAGCAGGTCGCGAGGAAAGACCTGGAATGTCGTGTGCAGACATTGACGGAGTCTTGTGTATCTTACATACAGGACGTATTTGGCCTCTGTCGAAAGGTGGACGAGAACATGAGCAAAACTGACAAAATCACTCACTCACATATTAAAGCGAATTGCCGATGACGCTTTCAATCTGTTGATCGTTAAAGATTGCGCCACCGTCGACGCATTTGTGAAGGAATGTCAGCGCTTCGAGCACGCCAAGAGCCGTCGCATAACCCGCCAGTTTGCGCGTCTGCTTAATACTGCAGCCACTTCGACCCGCGAAGAAAGCCCCAAGTTCACGCAAGCTACATAATCTAAAAATGTGACCCGGATCGTTCGCCGCGAACTCGAAGCAATGGCTCCTGCAGCCATCGCTTCCAACGGCCCTCAAGATAACACATCAACCGTCTCCCTCATCCAAGCCGTCGTTCGACAAGCAATAGCAAATCTCAGCATCGCATCTGTTTGCGCTGTTCGCACAACCGAGAGTTCGGCATCGGTTAACCAGATCCCGGTGTACCCTTCACGCTATACCCGTCCCGCTCCCAGACGATTATTACATGTGAAGATTATTAATTAGCAGGAGCGAAAAAATGGGAATAGATGGAGCGGAGTAGGATGCGTAATTCTCAGCGTAAGGGAAAATTTAACCAATGGTTATGTTAACAAAGTACGCAGTATTAACTTTATAGTAAGGGTCGCTAAGAAGTTTACATTGTGGCTACCGTATTGCATCTGTACTAGGTGTTAAATAAACTTCAAATTGCAAGCTACAGTACCGTGCCGTCACACAAATTGATCCCTTACAGATGAATAACCCTCATGTCTGACTGCATCTCCCCCTCCCATGCAATCCTCCTGACGGCGTGAATAATTGATCCGAACTCGACACCGACAGCAGTCGCGGTAAATATTGAAACGAGCCGTATCTGGATAGGACGCACACTGGTGCGGCTCCGTTAGCCAGGCGTTTGAAGTAGAATAAAAAAGAAATCAATGAGGAAACGTTCACTCCTGGTGGTGCTTTCATCTGGAAAAATCTGATTAAGCCATAGGGAGGAAAAACGAGCTGGCATTGGCTGCTTCGCAACAGCCGAGTGCATCGAAAGTTCTGCGGCTTCAAAGGCAGGTGGCCGGTAAACAGAGCTCTTGCATTCCGGCACCGAGCCGCTGTAATCCCTGCACGTTGTGGAATCCCAGACTGTGTGAACAAATAGCCTTCGGCGGATGCCGCTGAACAGCAGGATTTTCTCTCTTTCGGTGGACACCGCGCTGAACAAACGAGCGCGAATGTTGCATTAAAAAAAAAACACACCCATCCACAGAAATAACACGATAGTCATTTTGTGTAAACTCTGTTTTAGAGGCTTAACAGACAGATTTAGCTCGAGGACAGCTTCGATGACGATGGTCAAAGTACGTGTAAAATGCAGGAATGTGTTTGTAAGCCAAAAGTTTTAGCCTTCTGAATGATAAAGCATGTATTTTAGACAGAAAGCTAAGTTTCCATACCCGCTGACGGGAGAATGTTGATTATGAGCGTTAGGTGTTTTACGGATGTTGTCTGTGCAATAATTCTGCGCAACTATAGGTATGCCTAGTTGAATCCTCCATTTTCATGTTACGAGTCATAGCCCCTTTCATTTTCTCACCTTTATACTATCAGCGCGAGTTAAATTTGCTCGTTTATCTTTGACATCTTTTATCACTATGTCTAAGGGCAAGCTTTCTAAATAATAATAGTAAAAAAAGGCATAAAAGCAGTGTTACAACCGTGCTAATTGACACAAAATATATAGCAAGTGAACTAAACCTGTCAGTGAATTTAAAGGAAACAAAGAGAATATACCGAATGTTCAAAATAGAGCTTTATGGATTTATTAAAACTCAGCGATGGGGGCACGTGAGAGCCACATTTAGGCACAAGTTTTGTATTCAGATGGACATAAAGTGAGACAACATTTCGCTGTTCGCATCTAGTTTTACGTTCGAACAAGAAATTTTTCAGTGAAGTTGTCACTGTAGGTAATGCGCCAATATACAAGTAATAAGCAGCTTTTCGAGGAAAAAACTAAGTAAAAACAAAATTGTCAAAGCTCGATCACGCACAAACTATGGCTTACAAAAAATTTACATTATTACTAGACATTTTAAACGAATAACCAGGTATAATGAACCTACTGCCAAATAGTATTTCCTCAACTCAATTCGAAAAGCAAGTAAAAGAAGTTATTGTTTTCTGAGTTTTAAGATGTAGTGCTCAGTTATGTACCGAACTGTTGTTATGGGCTGTGCATTGTATATCGGATAATTCATTTTTTTAAACAGATACTGACACATTTGTACAACTGTTTAGTTGCTTTTTTACTGTTTGTTTTTCTCTCAAAGCTAGAAGAAGAGCAGATCTTCTTTTTTTTTTAATTTCTTCTATTGTACCATAGGAGCGCTATTGTGGCTATGTTAAATTGTGAATGACATCACGCACTGTCGCAACTGCTGTCTGGGTGACGCAGCTTAGTCAGGCACCTTTCGGGCCTTTTGCTGCTTCTCCCAAGACAATTGTAAATTGTCTTGAATAAATTCTGAATGAATGAATGAATGAAATGCAGTAAGCGGCACATATGCTGTAATAAGTTGGTGGTACTCGCATTTTACACAGTTATACTTGACGAATTGTTCTAGGGTGTCTGCGCTTGGAGGTATTCCACTGCTAAGTTAATTGCAACTTACATGATTAGTCCCCTATGTTGGCGAGAAATGGCACAGTGTTGCCCCCTGATAGGACGAGTATCTGCTACTCGCTATCGCTAGCCGGTAATAAAAGGTTAATCGTTATCATTTTTGCCTGTTCCTTCGACTCTTTCTCAGATTAAACGCCGCATGTAACCACCGCATGCAATTGCTGCTGATGATGAAATGAGGCAACGATTATGGAATCAGGAACAACCACTTCCAATTTCTGCGATTCCTTTTTTATTTTTAGTGATGCAGCGCTGGGTCAAGGAACTCGGTTCTACTCTATGAAGTTAATTCGGACAAAATCTTCAAGATCATCAGTGTGCGCCTCCCGTTTTCCGTAATTTTTCAGCTGCACTTTTGTATCGCTGAAGGAGGTAGTATACTATAGCGTTCCCTTTACCCCCCCCCCCCCCCCTTGCCCCCGTTTTTTCTTGTCCTCATTTTCTAGACCCTACACTTATCGACTGGAACTGCAGCAGCGGGTTGGCTGGAAGCACTGCGATAACTTAAAACTCAATACGGTGATGGGTGGTCATCCATTACTGTCGGTCACGAAGCATCACTTGGTGCCTCTGGGAAGTTGATTATAGGGCAGCTTGACCACAAGGTGGCAAAAGAATCGATCACTTTGCAGTAATTGTCACTTACGTATAGATAATAAAATAGGTGTAGTTTAATCGGCTGTTCACTGTCTTTTTTTAAATTTTGTAATAGCATCTAAAGCATCCCTGGCGAATTTTTCCGCAATATCATTGGAAAGCTAGGAAAAATATATTCACGCCTTGGATGTAAAAATATGAAGAGCTAAACCGGAGGCGAGGAGCGACTAAACTGGTAAATTACAGGGCAACTTCCTTACACGCAATGCCTGCATTTTTCTAAATTAGGGTGGCCCCTTTTCTAAATCTGCATTTAAGCTATAGATTACATTCAGCCGCAATAATAAAGGCTCGCTATTAGAATCTCTAAAACGCCTCGTAACTTGAAACTGGATGCCTGAAGGTCAACCTTTGAAAGAGAAATGTCGCTTCATGAAATATAAAAAAAGGTCAATCAAGCGAAACTATAGCTCCACGTTCGTGACATTTTAAACACGTTTAGTGGTGTTAAAGGTACTAATTCCTATACCTATGTTTAGCCTTTTAGTTATGTCCAGACTTAACAATATAGCTTGGGTTTTCGGATAGCGTATTCTGTGTTTTATCGGGTCCAGTAGAAATAAATCCTGTCTTGTTCGAAAACTTGTGCGTATTGTAGTAGTTATCGTGAGGGCTCAGTGTTTTCGGAGTTTAGTATTCTTGAAATTCAGAGGGTAATTTTTAGAGTTTATTTTTGTTCTGAGAATTCGGCTTTTGTCAGGGTTTTTTTCTCGCGAATGCCCGATCCTCCTAAATTTGGAGCTTAATTATGCGTTGTTCGCAAATTTCAATATCTCAGAAGAAATGACATCTGAACACGAAAACATCTGAACACCCTAAATGGATTTCAGTTGTTTTGAAGATTCGAACGCACAAACACGCATGCGCACGTGCCCTAGTACTTGAATACAAAGCATCTACGTTTGTGCGTACTACAACATTAAATAAAGCCTGTTGTAATAAACACAAGCATATCTAGCGAGGCCCGCGCTTCAGTGCCGCCAGGGGTCTATATAACGAGATGACATACGTTGACATCAGTCACTCATTACCCGAGACGACTTCTATTGAATGTGTCATAGGTGCTATGCGCGAGATGGTGTTTACATAAAGTTTATATATGCCAAGCCAGATGATGTATCGATGACTGCTTGGAACATGCCATTTCTGTAAATAAATTGGCTTTTCATTTCGGCTTTCAAAATCGTAGTTCATCGGAGAAATGAGAATTGTCAAAAGTTTATCCGTGAGTATTTATCAGATTTTCTTTTTTTTTTTGGGGGGGGGGGGGAGTTAGCTTAAGACGCGGAGATCTAGTTATAGATCATCGTATTTTCGCTTAATAAAAGGGTAGCTGTCGCAAGGCGGGTAAAAAGAATTACGGCTATCGAAGATTGCATACTCAAGCTTCATATAACTCTGTCATTACATCTATCAAAGATTACACGCTTAGGCTTCATATGAGTCTCTCTTGCCTTTTTGAGGCGGCAGACTTCAACGCTCCTTCGTTCCTTAACCAAACAAGGAAAAAATCGTTAAAAGAGCAGATGGTGTAGGGAACGAAACAGCATAATGTTATGTAGGTAGTGTGTGTGAGTGAGAACTTATTAGAAAGCAGAGAGGTGGGCCTGAGCTAGTTCGTTCTAGCCTGCTACTCTACACAGGGGATGAAGGAAGGGGGAAAGAAAGAGGGATGAAAGATGATGATGGGGACAAGAAGAGGTGGTGCATATGTACAGGAGCCACTTAACATAGTACCCTACAGTCTAGTTTCTAGTCCAGTGCTTTTGATAAAGTCTAAAACAGTCTTTGTAGCAGTTTTTGACACTGTTTGGTCGTTCATTGCTGACAATATGTGGCTTTCACTCAATGGCGTTCACCCGATTCTTCCCAACGTTGCAGCTAGCATTTTTCTTTGCGCCACGTATAATGTACAGTCACAAAATATGTGAGCTAAAGTTTCGCGCACTTGGCAGCGTTCACAATTTGGGCTGTCCACACGGCCGATTAGGTGGGTGTAGTGGCGAGTGAAGGCGACGCCCAGGCGAATCCGGTGCAGTATATTAGCATATCTTCGGCTGATTTTAGCTGGATGACGAAAAGTCATACCGGCGTCTGTTTTCCTCAGACGCTCGTTCCGATGATCTGGTAGCGACCAGTAAGTGGCAGCGCATTCGCGAATGAGCGATCTCAAGAATGTGTTGACGTCACTTCGTGATAACGGTACTTTGACGTACATAGGAGCGTTGTATATTGCCCCGCCGCGGTGGTCTAGTGGCTAAGGTACTCGGCTGCTGACCCGCAGGTCGCGGGTTCGAATCCCGGCTGCGGCGGCAGCATTTCCGATGGAGGCGGAAATGGTGTAGGCCCGTGTGCTCAAATTTGGGTGCACGTTGAAGAACCCCAGGTGGTCCGAATTTCCGGAGCCCTCCACTACGGCGTGTCTCATAATCATATGGTGGTTTTGGGACGTTAAAACCTCGCATATCAATCAGCGTTGTATATTGCCGCTCTTGCTTCGCTATCGGCTATTTCGTTGCCAACTAGGCCGCAGCGTCCCGGAATCAATTGGAGTGTAATAAAGTGACCACTCCTGTGTGTTAGGTCAAACGCTTGGATGATTCCTAACGCTAACGTAAAACATTGGCCTTTTCTTGAGCAAGAATAGTTAGCCTGAAGCGCTGATTTTGCATCGGACAGAATCGCCCATTTACGCGGTGCTTGGTAGTTCACAAATTTTATGGCTTCCTGTATAGCAACAAGTTATGCAGCAGTCGAAGATGACCTGTGATCTAATTTGTACTGCTGGGAAATACCGAGTTGAGGGATCACGGATGCTGCAGCGGAGGCGGACGAAGTTACGGATCCATCGGTGTAGATGCACACAGAGTCGCTGTATCGGTCATCAAATTTGCCAAGGGAAGTTGCTTGAGGGCAATATAAGAAACATGCGACCTACACGTATTTCCACGTATGTGAAGGCACACCTGTGTATTAGTCAATGTCCATGGAGGCACTGCAGGGATTACGGTAGGTGCAAAGACTGAAGGGATCATGTGTCTATGCGTATCGAGGCATCGCGAATAGGTACAGCCTGGTTGGTTTGCTTGTACCGAAGACAACGGGTACTGTGCATGTCGGGTCAGCAGAAGAAGGCACACTCGAAGGTAAAGTTAACAAGAGAAGATAAAGATTCAGCCTACCAAATATTGATTCTCTTCTGCAGATTGATAAAGACCAACAGGCACAGCGAAAGCCCTCTTAATAATGACGTACATTAAACATATAACTATTTGCGCAACTATTTTTGCTTTCGTTTTTTACCTACTCCTATGACGAAGGGGTCAAGCCCACCTTTTACTCATTAACCTCGCAGCCTATGGCTTACAAGGTTTGCTGCCACTCCTTTTATTTACAATTACCAGATAAAAAAAAAGAAAATGCTAGTGATTATCATGTGTAGTGGACAGTTCGCTTCGCATTCGCAAACAACGAAGACTTAGAGAAGCTCGGCCATCATGGGTGTGACATCAGCTCAGTCACTCGACAAAGTAAGTGTTTATTTGTGTTGGACCTTGTGACAGCCATGATAGTAGTGATGATGACGTTCCTCTCACATTTCTGGCTCTCGCCCACAACAGGGGATCGGTCAAGTGCTGGTCGGCAGTATCTTTACGTTAACGGTATATAAGCCTAATCAATAGAAACACTGCACCGGCAAGCGGCCAGGCAGTCAGCTAGGCTTGAAGGAAAAAATTAGGTGACCGGGCTTCGTCTTTTGCGGACGGGAAGCGAACTTTCCACTGCACATGTAATCGTACAACTCTCCAAGCTTCTACACACAGCCCTAAAATTATTCATGGCAGTAGTAAACTTTGTATCTGTAGAAACTATCTTAATGAAAAAAAAGCTAAGCAACAAACCAAAACGAAACTATCATGCGACATCCTCGCAACCTCAACACCCCTGCCAACACCAGTGACAATGGATTCCCCGCGATTTATATGAATCTCGTGCGCATTTAGAGACATTCGTCCGGCACAATGACGTTCCCATCTCGGTAGTCTGTCTGCTGTAGACGCATCACGCTGCTGGGAGAGATTCACAATGTCATCGCGGTGGCTGCGTCTTACCGTGCATGATGCCTATACTCATCTCAAGTATACACATATATGCTTCTTACAAATAGCCTTTCACATCCAGAGCACACGCATTTGCAACGAAGCGTCCATGTAAAATAGTGTACCTAACTAGATTACGTACATGGTGGCTCACAGCTTATCTTATATAAAGTCTGCCAACGAGCATCTTGTTGATGTTAACTCAGGTTGAAACAGTCATTGGCGGGCACATAGCTATTAGACTTACAATTGTGAAGAAGATGACATAGCACACTGAGTTTTTTTTTACCGCCAAGTCACATATGACTTGGCGAAACCAAGTGTCGCCCGTCCGACTTATGCGAAAACTCCTATAGCGCGTATACGTGCCACGAAACTTGAAGAGATACCACTACTCAGCCCACATTTATCAAAATAAATGAGGAACACACGGGAGGCCAACACAATGTAAGGTTTCTGGACAGAAGTACTCAGCAGTTAAGACGTCCCAGTGAACACCGGGGCCACATTGTTCAGCTTCGATGATTAACAAATGATACGGAGTGCACTCTCGGGCGGTCATTTTATTGTTTCGATGGCAGTCAATTACATAAATTTGTGATGTCATTCAGGATGCGGTTTACGTGGCAATGAATTACGTGGATCTGTTATACAACTCTTCAGAACTTATTATCGAATTGGCAGATTAAACAACATTGTCAGCTTTGCTGTATCGTACAAAAGGCAAGTACCTTTGCTGCTCATGGCAGGAAATAAATATGCACATGTCGCAATTTCAGTAAATTTATTGCTTCATTAAGGTTTTTTTTAAAACGATTACCATAGTGCCATAATAGGAGCACATGAATGACAATATGACGCTCTGACAGGATTAGCGTAACAATATAAAATGACAGAAATTCCACAAAATCACTTCGAAATGAGAGTCTAATTTCTGCCCGAAATTCTTGGCTGGTAACACACATTCTTCTTTGCTGAGGCACGTTGCTCGCCTGAGGAGGCGCCCAGCAACGCTCATCGAGGAGCACACTGTCTCTTGTTTTAACTGTTATCTGAAAGGAAAATAATTTATTGAAGTTCGAGTGAACGCGTTAAACAAAACAACTAGATTCACCAACTGCAGCTAACAAGCACAGGTTTAATCCTGCTGTGTTCACGAGCGTCTTTTACCACTTTTCCTATAGTGAAAATCTCTGACAGAATGGTCAGTTCGTTGTGCGACTTTGTTCGTTCTTGCTCCTAATATAGCGCGGCTGTATATATAAAACAATGGTGTAGCCACAAAGTGACATCGATGAAGCGCATGAATAGACCAATGTGCTCTTAGCTGACTGACCGAATGACTGGCTGACTGACTAAATATTTAACTAACCAAATAAATAAATAAATAAATAAATAAATAAATAAATAAATAAATAAATAAATAAATAAATAAATAAATAAATAAATAAATAAATATTGCAACCAGACGCTTGAATTGACCGTAACAAAGTGCCAAGGATTTCCTTGCGAGTGGTAGAGCGGCAAAGAATTACTTGTGGGCTAGCAGAAAGAACTCATGCTGCTATTATTTTAGGTATATTTCACCATGAATACAGGTACCAACTCTATTGCGTCTTTAGGTATTGTAGCAAAGCGTGCCTGTAATTTTTGTAACTTTTGTAATTTTTGTAAATTTGTAGTTTAGATTTTTCTGGGTGAAGGGGCCAGTCAAGATGTGAAATGCAGCTTTTTTTCCCTTCGCACCAAACCACGTATACAGTGTATTTTCGTGTACTTGTCACGAAGTTGAATAAACTGAAACTCAAACTCAAGTTGACTCGTTTCTGCCGTATCTGCTGTTTCTGTCGTATCGGCCGGGCCTTCCATACTTCTGTCGGGTTAACTAAACGAGTTACGCCTGAACAGCAAGTGCCCGATTCGAAAAAAACCACCCGTTGAAGTGACTGTAAAACGACGAATATTTTAATGAACGTCCTCTCCAGAAAAAGAAAAAAAATCCCAAATTTCACAGTATAACACCCCACTGTCACATGCCACGTCATTATCTGAACGGGTCATGAATAAAGCCAACGTAGTACTATCAACGCTATCATCTTGGAGCACAGCAGACTCATTGAAAATCAACGTCAATAAAACGAAAGCCGTAGTATTTAGACCAAAAGAGCCAAAACATTGACACTTCAACAAGTTTACACTTCAATAACTCCGTTCTGCCGATCGTAACCTATTTTAAATGCCTTGGTGTCATATTTGAGCAACATCAATCACGGAATGATCACGCGCAAATTGTCGTGGGTAAACTATCCCAGGTGACTGGAATACTGTGCAAGTTGAGTTTTTTTCTTTCAAAAAGTGTTAAACCTATACTGCGTAAATCCTTATTTCTATCATACATGAACTACTGTAGTCTCGTCTGGAGCAATACAACACTTACAAACATTATTACCCTCCGTAGAACGCAGAAAAGAATCTGCGCGTTGTATTTTAAGCGTTTGTTACATTACGCCAAGGAGTCCTTCTTTAGAGAAACTAAATATGCTACCAATGACTAACATTGTTGAAAATATATTAATAAGAAGTTATAAGAACAGTATTAGAAAAAAACAAGCACACCGTAAAACGCATTTCCAATTTGTTGCCAAAACATAAAACAATCAGCATAAGGAGCTCTGAAATATGGGAACTACCGAGGTCCAGAACAAATTATACCTACCAGATGTTACAGTATAAACTTCCATACCGCTTAAACATGAATAACGTCATATAATAGTTCATGTGATTGTGTCAAAGTGTGAACATATGCTGTCCCAGAAAGCACCGTTGTGGTAGTGCCCAGAAAGCCGTATATTCTTTTGTATAAAAAATCTGTTTCTTCCTTTTCTATGTATTCGGTTCATCAACTTTTGCATTGCCACTCGTATACATTTTACTTAGCTTACTTTTGAGTTTTTCAGTATGTATAATGACGAGTAATGTTTATATGTACGTACAATATGTATTACGAGTTGTGTCACTAGCCTATAATTTATAAGTTCTGTTTCAGTGTTGAATTGTTGCTCTCATTTGTTCATTGCTTCTGCCTGAAAATTTCGGGCCATGAACGTCGTCAAGCCTTGCTGGCTTTTCGATCATCGTCCTCAACATTCTACAAATGTTGAAAAAAAAATTGATTTGATTTGATTCCATTTGCTAGAAGAACGCTAACAGCAACAAAATAATTGCTTAGGACGTCTCGTTTACCCAATTTAAGTTGCCAAAATGGCCCAAACGGCGAAATTTGAGGCTGGTGTTTTACGCCAAACCTTCTGTCGAACGTGCCGAACAATCGTTTTAAGTCCCAAAAAAGGTTAAAGCCGACGGTTGGTTGACAGACTTACCTGCATAGCAGGTGCGCGACCACTTTTGGCTACGGCGAGCCCTGGCATCACCGCCCCGTCGTATCTCGTCCGCGTCAGTGGCACCTACGCACAGCAACACGTTGAAAAACCACGGCGCAACAGTGCTGAGCGGACGCCAGCTGGGTCTATAGCGCTTCGTCTAGCCATCGTCCGTTTCATCAGAAGAGACGGAGCTTGACCCAACGGCCCTTGCAGCCGGTAGTGTAGCCTGGTTCCTCTGGCGAGACGCATGGCCATTCCTCTCCCCACCAGTAGGCCTAGGGCTACAACGAAGGAGGCGTCAGTGAGTGCGGCCGCAGAAGGACGTGATGGTGGATGAGACCATGCAATCTCAACAACGGACGTGGCCCCCGCGATGCATTCGCCGGGCGTTGCGTTGGGGCGCCACCCAGTTTCGTCAAGCTCGATGAGAGAGCAAGCTTCCGCGACCAAAACTTGCGGCTACTTGGAAATGGGAGCGGGACTGTTGACCGCACCAGAGATGAGAGCCCCATGCAGCTGCCCTTCTGGTAGATACCACGACTGGAGCTCCCCATGGCGTGGATGCAGTCTTGTGAGAATATGACCGGGCCTTCGGAATCGGGTGCAGCTGGCGGTGGAGCACGAGCCGTACATGGCATACTCGACATGCGTGGCTCGTTCGATTAGAATGAGATGGTAATGATGATAATGCTTAGTTACTGCAGGAACGCGCTGCCTCTGGGAAAGATGGCATGAAGCGCCAGTAACAATGCCGATAATGAATAAAGGAGAATTAAGGCATGCGTAAATAAATGTATGACAAGCTTGACTGAATGAAATAATTGGGTAAGTGTATTTATTCATTGTTGATTACATATACCGCTACAACATATATATACAGGGTGTTTAAAAAAAATGTGCCCAATATTGTTTAAAAATTAGCAAAAGACGCCGCTTGCTGTTTTCACTGTTGCCTTTTCTGTAGTGGCAGACACTTCAAGAATGTTTAAGACATCATTTGGAAAGGTTGTTGGAAAATGTAAATAATTAACTTTTCAATTAGCGGGTTATGCAGCCAATGGAAGTTAAAGAATTGAAGTCATCCATGCGAAGAACCCATTGCCACTTTCAGGTTTCATAAAATCGGCCTCTAGCAATAATTCCAAATTAATGAAATTTTCGTAGGTTCTGCGGCGAGACCGACACCAACGAACCGAAGAACGCAACAAGCAGGTAATTCACAATGACGTAACTGTTAAAAGTAGCGGTTACAGGGCTGCAGTTCTTCGAAATTCGATAATGTAAGTACGTCATGTTTGGTGTAATTGCGAGCGTAGCTCACATACCCATACAACGAAGTTGGTTGATGGTTGATATAACGACGCTCCCTAATTTTAGTTGCGCTCTCTGGCGTTTCCATATTCGTTTAAAGGCAGGTTGGGCTAGTTGGTGCTTTGACATAGAAACCATCATGAGAGCGCAACTTAACCTGACACACAAAAAGAAACAGACGAGGATGTGTGCCTGTCTTCGTCACTTTGTTCTTGTGTGCCATGTTCAATTGCGCTGCCACGATGGTTTCGTTTTCTTTTTCTTTTACTCTTTCTGTACACGTTGTCTCACCCGTCCGAGTCAATGCATCTCACGCCGGAAGAATCAGAGCAGAGCGTGTGCAAGAAAAAAAAAAAAACAGCATTGAATAAAATAATAACAGGTGCCAAAAAAAAAAAAGAAATTCGGGCATTCGGCAATCTGTCCATATTTTGCGTGCAGAAGTTCGAAGTGCGTATGTCAGAGAAGTTGGTCAAGCACTGCTACTGACCTCTTCAGGTCTAATGAAAGTGCTAACAATAATATGTGGGGTTTTACGTCCCAAGATCAGGATATGATTATGAGAGACGCCTTAGTAGAGGGCTCCGGAAATTTTGACCATCTGGGGTTCTTTACCATCGTACAGTACACGGGCCTCTACCATTCAGCCTACTTCAAAATGCCACCTCTGTGGTCGAGATCGAACCCACGACCTTCGTGTCAGAGGCCGAGAAACCTCGCCATTGATTCATCGAGGCGGAAACTCACTAAAAGTGAAGAAGACGACGTGAAAAAAAAAACGCGCGCACACACACACATTTACCGAAGAAATCATGCCAATCTCGCTACTCAGCCCACTAAAAATGAAGAGGGAGATGCACGGACGGCGAAAACCAATCAAGTTTTTCGGAATGACGTATACAGTATTCGAAGAATACTTTTCGAGAAAGAAAGGACAGACCGTCAATTTTTAAGCGGTGAAGGCGATAGCGATAACCTGTCCGTAGAGCATCCTTAGCACTTCGTGCATACTTTTTATCGCATGTCTGAGAGAAGTTTGAAAACTAGATTACCGCAATGTAACCAATGAAGTTGAAAGTGGCTTGTACCAATGAGGCTCTCGCATATGGCTGCATTCTGTGTAATGAGTAGCATGCTTTAAACCACGAGCAATTGTATGCGTCAAATCTTTTCGAACTCGCTATGCCTCCACAGCGTGGCCTTAAGAAAATACGCGCATTAACGTCTGTGCATTTTGCGATGGGTGGCCGGCTTTAAAGCGCGAAGTTGTTATGAAGATGAGACTGTCCGACACGTGACGGTACGGTATGCACTTGTACTACTCAATATTACTGGGGCATTACATGTTGTATTGTGAAGCCTATATACGAGACTCGTGTGATTACAAAGTATTAACGTTTATTTCACTGGATTTCCAAGCAGAAAAGTTATTTTAACCGATTTTTAAAGCAGAGGCATGCTGTGTGGTACCACACTTGCTTGACGCGAACGGCCTGGGTTCGATCCTTACTCGTATGCGACAATTTTTATTATAATATTTGTACATTTTTCAAAGTTTCACTCACGGCTAAGATTTTTCGCTCACCCTCTAGAACGCTCCTGCTGACATTGTCACCGACGTTGATGCCAGAATTTCCGCAAAAGAAGCTCTTTAAGTTTATTGCTTTAATACCTTACGGATATATTTTGATTAATCTAAGGATGAGTGCCGGGATGGTGTGTGTGAGCTTCACTGGTTCGCCGTTTCTGCAGAAAATTTGAATGGCGATTTTATTTTTTACAAAGCGGTGAATACAGCGGATTTGTAATATTACTCTTGAGAACGAGTTAAGCTCCATCACTGTAAGCGGGCCTGCAGTCGGGTGATGATCAACGTTTATTGTCGTTGAAACGAAGTAGATATAGGCAAGAATGGTGGCGTAACAGGTCACGTGATTTTAACGAAAGGGTTGGTGACGTTGGAGTGACTCAGCCATGCTACATCTCCCTTTTCTTAGGGAAGCAAATAATTACACTGGTCTTTCTGGTTGTGGGTAGCGGCAGTGCTCCCGGCGTGGCCTTGTGCTTCTCCGCAGCTCTTGAGTGGGCTGGGCGGCGTCTAGTAGTTCGGACCCGTCACGAGGTCTTTCTTCGGGATGTGTAGGTGCGTCTCGCAGATGCTCGCGTGTGCGTCTAATTTCCTGGCCCTCTTCACCATCACGGAGCGTGGCGCCTCTGCTGGCCTTAGAACGACTGCAGGTGTCCAGGTCTTTTCATGGGTATCGTATGTAGTCACCCTCTGGCCAGGTGGTAGAGGTGGTAGGTGCCTGGATCGGCGATTGTAGCAGATCCTCTGGCGTTGGCGGATTTCCTGGAGACGGTTATGGACGACTCGGTTGGGCACAGTTTCCGGCACCAGGTGGCTTGAGGGTACGGGCAGCAGGGTCCTCGTCTGCCTTCCCATCAGTCTCTGCATAGGGGATTTCAAAACAGAATCTCGTGGTGTATTACGCCATTCAAGTAGAGCCATGTGGAAATCAGGCGTTCTAAGAGAGCACCTCTGTATTAGCTTTTTTGCTTCTTGCACGGCCCTCTCTGTTATACCATTTGAGCGCGGATGATATGGGCTTGACGTTACGTGGGTAATGCCAAGCCCATATCAGAAGTCTTTGAATTCTGTGCTGTTGAATGGCGGACCATTCTCACTGCACAGTTGAAGCGGTAATCCATGAACAGAAAAAAAGTTCTGTGCACCAAGACCTCAGCTGATTAGCAGTGGTATGGCAAGTTTTCCTTATTTCAAAAAAGAAGGAATAGAAATCGACAATAATGGCAAACTGTCGGCCCCCGTAAAAGAAAGGTCCATTCCTATAGCTTCCCAGGGCAAGTTTGGAACCTCATGGCTCAAAAGTGGCATCTTTGCGTTTCGGGGCTGATGCTTTTGGCACATTTTGTAGCTTCGGCGAAATTGCTCTATGTCGCTTGCCAGGCAGGGCCAGGACATGACGCTTCTTGCCCGCGCCTTCATCTTATCAGCTCCGGGGTGTGCGACGTGCAAAAGAGCCAATATTTCTGCTTTCATCGAACTTGGTATGATCACCTTGTCGCTGCGAAATAGAAGCCCGTCTTGTGCGTGTATCTCCTCCTGATAAGACCAGTATGGGCGGATGGCTTCTGGAACCTTGTGCTTCTTGTCAGGCCAACTGGTTAGCGCATATTCCCGCAGCTTGGAGAGAACGGTATCGTTGTTGGTTGCTGCGAGAATACTTTTTAGACGGGGTTCCGAGGCTGAAACAAATTCCAGAACATTTACTTGAAATTGCGCAGTTTCCTCGCACATGCTCACTGTGCTCGGAAAACGCGACAAAGCATCAGCAAGAAAAAGATCTTTGCCTGGCTTATAAACCAGCTTAATCGGATAGCGCTGCAAGGTCAGCCTCATGCGTTGCAAGCGAAGGGGACACTGATGCGGCGGCTTTGAATTCTTGTTATAGCTGTAAAATCGTTACATTACTCTTGCTAAGAGTTAGATAATAATAATAATAATAATAATAATAATAATAATAATAATAATAATAATAATAATAATAATAATAATAATAATAATAATAATAATAATAATAATAATAATAATAATAATAATAATAATAATAATAATAATAATAATAATAATAATAATAATAATAATAATAATAATAATAATAATATAATTATTATTAATGTTATTATTATTCTAAAACAAGACAGCCCTAAGATCAAATATATAGTTTTCAAAACTACAGATTGATATTTCAAAGCAAGAGTTTCATCCGGGTGCTGCATTACTAGATTTCACCACTTCTCGTTCTCATCCCATGACCATCTAGACTAACCGAATAAGATATAAAATCAACCTGCGCTGACCATATGACATCCACAAGATTATTTCATCAATAAGACCGGCTATATGAAGGCAGTATTCTGGTTCAAAATTATAAAGTTAGAATGTTTCACCACTAAGAGTACAGCAATCCATCATATTGCACGCCTTGCAAAAGGCAGACACCCTAGAATCGTACGTAAGTAGTGAACGCTGTTACCTTTTTAGGCGTAATGAACATGCCTATATAACAAAAATTACGAATGATGAACTCAGGAGCGCAATTGTCAAGTCCTTACGAATTATACCAAATTGAATTGTACCGAATTCGCCAAGTTTATTCTTTGATTACTTCTTCGAGTAACCTTATGATGTATGACCTAATGACAAGTACCCGATTCGGAAAACTACACTTATGGAGTGGGTTGTAAATCATCACGCCGTTATATTTAAATTATTTAAACATATTGTGAGGACTACCGTGTCAAGGGAAAGTACGGAAAAAACATGTCTGTTGCAGTGTAACTATAAATGTCACCCGCCATGCCGATAGCGACACGAACGCCGAACAAAATAAAAGTTACTGCCCGGGATTATGATGTCTCATTAATTTAATGTAACCTTACAACTGCAGCCCATATTTGCTGGAATTTTTTACGTCCGTAATTTAAGAGAAAAATTGGTGAAAGATGCCGAATATTCCCTTTGTCTCAGAAAAGCAAGGAACTGCGGCTGGTTACAGACCTACCTATACGTCAGGCTCACCGTCACTGTTAGGCCCAATTGATACTCGGAGCCTCAACATCACTGTTTCGTCACAGCTCGCGCGCTTTTCTTAAACCTATAGGCACCACTTAAAGCTTAAGAACCCAGGCTCATCAGTGCTCAGCGGACGCCAGGATGGTGTGTGCAATGTCCTGACCCCGCCAGCCTCGTCAGATGATGCGGGCCTCACGACCCTGTGGCTTCGCCCTCAGCATCCTGTAGCGCGGTTCGGGGCTACTCCATTCTTTGCACGTACACGTAGGCCTAAGGGCCCAACAAACCTCGCTTCGGGGCTGCGGTGGCAGGTGGACTGGCAGCAAGTCAGGCCATACCGTCTCAGCCGTGAAGACAGCCCCCGCAACGAGTTCGTTGGGTGTTGCACGGGTGTGTCTGCCCGGTTTCGAGAAGCGCGTTGGTGAGCCAGCTCGCGCGACCAAAACTTGCGGCTCCTTGAAGATGGGAGTCAGGATGGGACGCGTCGGTGATGAGGGCCGACAGCACCTGCCTTGCTGATAGACTGAGCAGCTAGAACTCCACGTAATATGGGTGTGGTCTTGCGAGAACATGAAAAAGTTTTGCGGAATCGGGAACAGCTATAGGTGCGGTTGCACGAGCCATCCATGGGAGACGAAGCACGGGATGCTGGATTGGAGCATGCCTCTAATGATGGTGATACCTAATCACTGGCTTGATGTGCCGCGCTAGAAGAGGGACGGCCAAAACACCAAGCAAGCCTCTCGAGCTTATTTGGGCCATGGAATTTGGAAATAAACATGCTCGCCAACCAAGGAGACAAGATATATTGGTGAGCAGCACATGAAGTTTCGTCAACGTACGTCATCAATATGCATTATGTGTTTGAGGACTTAAGAAACTACTTCAGCATCCTACCGAGTGTCCAGAGTGCACTCAGTGTTCCGAACACTTTGCCAAATTAAAAAAAAAAGGTACTGACAATGCCAACAGAAGGAAACGGGAAGCTTCTGGGTCGATGGGTTCGATAACGCATAAAATTAACTATTCCGGCAAGGTTTGCATGTGCAGACGGCGACTAAAAGGTAAGCGGCAATGGCCTACTGAGAAAACAGAGGGTACGTCAGCATTATTAAATATTACGTGATTTAACCAAGACATGTCAACACAGTAATTAAATTTAACCACCACTAAGCCGACGTGTTTATAGTTGGGTGAAAAAAAAAGGCCAGGCCTTCGTGGAAGAAGTCGTATTTGTTTTATTCTGTCGCCGCTCTTTTCATAAAAGAAAACGATTCCTAGAAGCCTCATTTCAATAGTTAGGAATAGCAGTAAATGTTTCCAGTAATTTTATAAATTAACTGCGCTTCATTAGGTTATACTGCCTCAAGGATGTCTGGTGTAGTGTGTTCAAATACGTCAGAGCGGGAAAACGATTACAGTGTTATTTCATGTCTGACTGTTCGTATTCTTATTTTGAAATCCATCGTTATTTCTGTCATAAGGCTCAGATTATCTGACCACTTGGTCATTAAGCATATTCACTTATTCGACGTTTTATTTTAAAACTAACTTGCAAGCTATGTTTTAGTTTCAAAGACTATTACTTCTAGCATTCTGCAACCCGGTTCTTGGCCCATCCCCCAGAGTGGGGGAGTGCCATCAATACGAGATCATTATCATCATCAACTTACAGGAGCCCTAGATTGCGAAGAAGCAGTGACATTTCATTCAGCATCGGGTTCATGAACGAGAACACTTATGCCTCAGCGAAGTGTGGAAGAATAGTCGCAATGGTATACTCGGGGACGATTTTCTTTGTCAACGAAGGGAAGGCTACGGAGGCAAAGCGGGGATGTGCCACCACTCTAGAATATAGTGCCACGAATGCGTCCATGTTTTCCGCGTGAAAGTAATAAAAAAGAACAACACGATTTTGTAGTAGATGCTGTTTATAAAGAGACGCTGCACGCATCGAGTAGTTACCATAATTTATTGTTGCTTTCGGAAGAGTCATTTCGTGTTTGTGAGTTTCTGAAAACGTCGCATGTTTCACGTGCACTTCACAGTCAAAATGGCGTCTTCGTCTTTAGGTGAGCGCGCGTCGCCCTCCAGCTATTCCGAAGACTCGCCGAAAGAGCTTGTGTCGAATTTCTCTCACAAATGGCTGTGTAAGCAGGCGTCTAGCATTGTATGCAGTGGTATTACATGAACGCGGCTGTCATTCGAAACGCGCGCCGAAGCGGACTACATCGTGGAGGAGTACAGGAGCACTATAGCTCCGCCCACGCAACCTTTCCTTCGTTGCCACAGAAAGTTGTCCCCGAGTATAGAAAGGCTAACATTGTCAAGATAATGACCCACCTAAAATTATTCTGTCCTGTGTGCGCTAAATCTCTTAGCACGTATGGGCCACAGACTTTGGGTGATTCACCACCACTCTATAATGTGGGTCCACTAAACGCGAAGACGTGATCCATGGGCGAAAAAACGTGTGCCACTGAGCAATTAGGCAAGTCTCCCTACCCACTTATGGTCCACCAAAAATGAACACACGGACGGCAAAACATATTAAGATTTCGGGACAGACAGAACTAGTAATTGAGAAATAATCAATACATTGAGAGCACCGGGGCTCTTGAGCTTCACTGCATGGTTAAGCTTGTGCGCTCAATGCTTGGGTGGTAGTTATTTCTTTTTAGATGAGAGTGAATCCTACCTAAATCTTCGGAACAAGCCGTTGAGCACTGCTTACAGTTTATGCACTTGTCAGCTTTAGTCTATCGGGCAGAAAGTAAGCACACTTTCTTATCAAGGTAAGAAATCAATATACGGAGGTCGCAATTGCAACGCATTTATTGTTCCATTCTGTACTATTTTATCAACGACCATCTGCCATAGTATAAGCCCTTGTATGGCTATACTTTGCTATGGCGGAATTCGCTCCATAGTTGTACGAGAAAGAAAAAGTTGGCAAAAATAGTTTAAACAACGTGCGTAGTCACAGTTCCAATTTTCCTTCCGGCCGGGCACGATCTTCCTTTTCGACGAGCGGTTATCGCACGCAACGGCCGCCACCTACACACCTCCACGGGGAAGAAATGGCTGTAACTAAGGTCCCTAGATGAAACAAGGTAGCGTCACTCATTGTTCTCGAGCCGTCCTCCTCACTCTCTCGATTACTCCTCTTTTTCTCTGATATCCGCATCTGTAATTGGTGCATTACTTTCACGTGATCTTGCAAATGGCTGGTGGTGTTATTTATTATTATGAAAAAGGTTCAAAACGAGTACGCATGCGCATATGGCTCCAGCCGGATTCTCGCCGTGACCAAAGACAAAATCGTAGCCAGAACATAAACTGAAGAGGAGGAGCGTTTCGGTGTGCGCTAAGTCGACCAAGATTGTTTCGCCATGCTCGTTCAATGCAACATCTGCGTTTTTCAGCAATGCTGCGTTGCCGTAAACAACAGAAAATGGTTTCGCTCTCTTCAACTTACCTCGTGCTTTCCGAGATGGAGCGCACCATGAAGTGCAACTATGAACCATTTCACGCGAATGCTTTCGTGCAACTCCGTCAACGTATGTCGACGCGGATCTGCCAAGCTAGCTCACTTGTCGGTTTTTATTGAAACGCCAAGCGCGCGTCTAATGCGTGTCTAGTGCATGCCAGTTGGTACAAATACATGTGGGTATGCACGTATACAGAACAGCTGTAGGTAAGGTGCTGTAGGTTGTAATCAACGCACCTTCAGAAACATTTCACTCTTGACCAGTTCCCGCTTGAGCCGAAACGTGCTGCTTCGAGACACCTCACCAGTATAGAACTCTCACTTTTCAGGAAGTTCCCAGCACCGCATCAGAATCACTTGGCATCACGATTGTCCAAATGGGCACATCATAAAAAAAAACGTCATCGCAGTGCTGCTGGACGAGTGTTCGTACCAGTCTGGTCGTAGTTTTTTTTCTTGTGTGTGCACAAGCCGGTTGTAATCAATCGTCACAACGTCACGCCCTGTGGCCACTTACAGGATCCAGCAAGAAGCACGTCCACTGTGTCACAGCACGAAAAAAACACTATCGGAGAAGTGGACTAGTTAGAACTGGACGAAATACCGCGGCCGTGGAACTAAAATGTACTACGCGAGACGCCATGGCTAGTGGTGTAAAGTATAGAACTGCCCAATGTTGCCGGTCGAGTAACGCACATCCCGCTTGCTTTTGTGTTGTTCCGTTTATGTTCATAAAAGTAACTGTTAATTCTACGTCTTATTTCGTTCCATTTTGTTTCATTTACATCTATTCACCGTAGCAACAGAACCCAAACATTCGCTTTTGGATGAAAGTTTTAAACCTTCTAGGGGGCACTTTAGGCAAATAAGCGAGGAGGAAAAGGGACGGTGTCGCTACCTTGGAAACTTGTTTCATCTAGGGACCTTAGCTGTAACCGGTTCAAACTGCCATCTGGAAGGAAAATAGGTTTAGCGTGATGGCATGCTTGAAACAAAACGAATGAAGTGGAGGCAAAAACTGTCGAAAAAACGCAAGTATTCTGTGGCTGGATTCATGTGTGCGTCTTTAAAGATCGTCTTTAGTAAAAAACCGTGACAGAACGGTCACTGTTTTGTGCGACAATGTTGGGCTTTCTTTCTTGAATCGACGGTGCTTTATAAAAGTATGCAGTCACTAAGGGTGAATGACTGGAGTGGAAAAGGGAATTCAGTGGACGTTTACACGATGGTTGTAGCTGTCGCATATGTTTCCGTGTTAGGACGTTTATCCGAAATCGCAAAACACCACATCACGCAAAACCCCACAGTAATACAACTCAGGGGCAGTGGAAAAGCTAGCTAACTAACCAACTAAGCGCAAAAACTTCCAAACATTTTACTTTGAAGTGGTGGGAAAGGGAAGAATTACTTGCGAAAGCGTACAAAGAGCTAATGCTGTAAATTTTCTAGGCTTACTGAAGAGGTCTGTTTCATCGAAAATGCTAAGAGTGAAGAACTGATGGGCACACAGGAATCGCACTCAGGTTGACTGATTGTGGAAGTTGGTGCATTAATTATACTTTCGAGTTCAGGTTACGCGCTAATGGCAAATGTCTGAGAGGATACGCGATATCTGTGGAAGTGGTAATAAATAATCATTGCTTTCGTCATTTTAAAATGCTCTGAAACAAATTTTAACGAATACTTTGGTGAAGCACAAACATAAAAACACCAATGCTACGGCATAACGCGTCGCCGCCACCTACCGCAGTGTTGCCTAGCAGCTAGTACCGGATGAAATCCCAAACACAAAATAAAAATATTTATGAGAACTTCCGATAACGCACCCTCTTATCACGTTATATCATTTTACCACAGCAACGCACACGGTGAACATTTTTGAGATCGTGTTGTGTTGTAAAAACTCCTCTAAAAGCTGCTGAATTTCAAATTCGGGAAAGTAAATCAAGACGGCTTTATCAAACCTACCTTCACGTCAGGCCCGCCACCACTGTTTGTCCGGTTCGGTACTCAAACATTTGGCATCACCGTCGCGTCGCAGCTCACCCGAGTCACTTTCACCCAGCCATCTCTCCAAGCTCAGACGGCCCGACGGCGCAAAGCTAAGCGGACGCCAGCTGGTTGTTGCGTATCGCCCTTGTACCAACCACCTGATCAGCTGGAAATGATCCTGATGGCTGAACCTCCGCAGAGAGTAGAGTTGCATGGAGCTTCTGGCGTGAAGCATGCCCCTTGTTGCGCGCGGAAGCAGGCCTGCGGGTCTAATCCAGCTGGCATTAGGGGTTGCGGCTGCAGATAGATGTCGCGCCGGATCAGGCCATGCCGTCTCAACCGTCGCTACGTCCCCCGCAATGGATTCGCTGGATGGCGCGTGCAGGAACCTTCCAGGTTTTGTCAAGCTCGACAAGACAGCAAGCTTCCGCGACCAAAACTTGCGGCTCCTCGGAGACAGGAGCGAGACTGCAAAACATGTCGGAGCTGAATGCCACGAGAAGCCACTTCGCGGGTGAATTCCACATCTGAAACTCCACATGTCGTGGGTGGAATCTTGCGAGAACATCACAGGACCTCTGGAATCCGGGTGCAGCAGGAGCACAGCCCGAGCCATACGTGGTAGACGCAGCACACGTGTCTCTATTCGAACGAGACTGAAATGATGATGATGCTTACTTATTGCCGGCGCGAGCGGTCTTTGGGGTATATGGGATGATGATGATTGTACTATTGGGATTATTGGCACCTACTTACTAATATCAGTAATGAATAAGAAAGAAAAAGAAAAAACGTGAATAAAAATACAGGTGAAGCCTAAATAAATGTTATGACTCGAAGAGTAATAAGTGAGCTTAAATTAGATATTAAATCTGAATAAACAAATAATATATACTAAACTTAAGATCTTAGATGATGTGCTGAGGATGAAAATAACTTTGAGAAATACCTTAGTGTATATAATATAACGTCGTTACTATTTTCAAGAAGACGCTACTCACCAGGTGAGCTCGAGTTGATGGTGATGTTGAGCTAATGTAGCTCACATTGATATATAGCCTGTCGGTATATGGGGTCAAGTGTTACCAGGAAAATGTTATCTTCATCGCGACGTACTTATCACATAGTCCATCTAGTGTCGCGTTTTTACGCAATATATATACGTATATATGGAACGGACACGAATGTGATAGCATGCAAACAACAGACCTTCGTAGACTTTCATTAAAGGAGAGCTACTTAATCTGAAAGGCACTGCGGAAAGCGCCCATATCTATTATAGGTGAGAAGACCACTTCGGTGCCATCGACATAATTAGATTAAACAGGGACACATGTATACATAAAGAAACACAAATAAATATACATAAACAGAGATGCGGTGTTTAAGACTATCGACCTGTACCAGGAAGTCTCTAAAACTGAGAAAATGAAACCAAAACACGAAGCATTGCAATATACCCAGTAGTGACAACGCTCCCTGGAGCGATGCTAATAACCGTTTCAAGTAATTCAGACACTATAGCTAGGCGTTACGAGCATTTGACGGTGGTTTTAAGAAGGAGAAGATTTATAGCACCACCTTTTCAAAATCTGGCTCTGGAAATTTACGAAAGAGATGTCCTTTCCTTTGGCGCCTCTATTCTGGGCTACAGTTACATGGATGTTTCCTACGCCTTAGAGGAATGCTTGAGTCCACCTAAAGGAATATCTAGCTATATTCTTCCCCCTTTAAATATTCAGATAGAAATATTTCGTACAGAAGTTTGTTATATAAGGTATTTCAAGCTTATACGAGCAATATACTTAGGAAAATACTGAAAAAAATTTACCTAATGTTCGGCCGATCCCCTGCGTTTGGTATGCGCCATGAGAGAAGTAGAAGAAAGAAATAAAGAAGGGAAAAAAAGAAATTGGCAGATCCCACGTACAGTGGGAATCGCTGATATGCGAAGCACGAATGGGGAAGTTTGATATGTCACTTCAAAATCAGCCCAACGTTACGAGACGGAGGTAAGTAATGCCGTACATGACTTCCATGTCATGATTATCATATTCGGACGTTTGACTTACCTTCGCCATCTATTCACGTCACCTGATACCAAATTTGGTATATGTGCAGCTATAGCGAAACAGCCACGACCACGCTATGAGCGCAGCATGTAGTCATGTTTTACATGACAAGAATATCATGATTATCATGTTTGACAGGTCACATACCTTCGTTGTCCATTCACGTCCCGTAATACCAAACTTCGTATATGCGAAGCTAGCGAAACGTCAGCGAGCGCACGTGACGTTCACTCGCGTATAGCAAAACGTAGCGACGCTACTTATAGCAAAACGCCAGCACTGTACAGTCTGACGCTAGGTGCGACCAGCGTCTGTCGGCGAGGCCTGGCGGCAACCAGCACGAAATGCGACATGTTGCATTTCGCGCCGACGACGTTGCCTGGACAGCAAGCACCGCGTCTGCTTAGCTTCGTGACGGAAGGACGCCGGGCGTGCTCGAATGCGCGTGCGTCAAAGCAACGCAGCGCGGCGTGCGCAGGTAGATCGGCGCTTGGCGTGGCATCGCCGGCGTGACGCGACGAAACGAACGCCGGCGCGCACGCGCACCGGGTCACGTCGAAGTGTTTTGGCGCCTCGAGTGTGGCGCGTAGTCATGTTCTTACATGACACGCATCTGTCACACACAAGTCCCGTTAATTAAGGAGGCCATCGCCGGGCTAATTCCAAGGGCCGAAGTATTGGCCCCCCGAACCGCACCACGAAAGCGTGGACAATTTAGAAGTGGTCCTTTTTGGCGCACCAGCGGACGCCGGTTGTGGTCCAAAAAACAAGTCAGAGCCGAGAGTTGATAAACAAACAAAATTATATTCTCAATAGTGGCAGATCAAAACAATACACAAGAATGCACACTCCACAATAGTTGCATACAATATGTCACCAATCAAGCCAATCAAACAACGTACTACACAGTACAATCAGCCACTCTCGAAACAACGGACACAGACAACAATACACACTACAATGCAGTCGCATGCATTGATCAACCAAGACACTTAAAGACTAAAGAGATAGAAAATCTATTCAGTCCAAAGTTCTTGGAACAAGAGTCTGGATGATACTCTTCCGAGAATCACTCACTCAAAGTCCAGCGTTGTTGTCGTTCCGCAGTTCTCGAAGTTTCTCTTCCAGGAAACCTTGCCGGAGTTTCTCTTCCAGGAAACCTCCCGTCTTCAATAGGCCACTCTCCAAGCTTCAAACTTCTTCGCCCGAACACGTCGGCTTCACACACGCAGCTGTCGCCACGCGTCTTCGCTCGATAGTGGTAAACACACACTCTTGCCTGTAGCTCGAGTCGTCGCCCCTCAGGTAGAAATCCTCTTCATTTCCTGCTTCGTCCCTACGGACGAAACCTTCGCCGACTACACGGCGGAATCCCTACGCACTCTGGCGCTACTTCCGTCTTCTCCTGATCTCTCATCTCGGCTGCTCGTTTAAATACCTTGCGCGCGACATTCCAGACGGTTCTCGTCATTTCGTCGGCGCGATACGCAGCGAAGGCTGGGAAGAGGGCAAGACGGTTGGCACGCCCTCCGCGGCCGATGACTCAACTCGGTATGACCACGCCCCTTTCGTTCTGGAACTTTCGCGGGCTATCTCGGCCGCCGATGTGGGGCGAGGAGGTTCGTCGGCGAAGCCACGCTTCCGAGGGGAGAGCGCGCGCCCCGGGGAGCCTTTAGATGTTTGTTTTCTTTTTCTTTTGACCTCGCGGCGCTACTCGGCGTTTCGTCGCGACAATTTGGCGGCGCGCCCATTTTTAGCGCTCGTTCTGTGACAGCATCTCATGGTTATTATTTTTACACCAGTCAAACACCTTCGCCGTCCGTTCACGTGACGTAATACGAGATTTTTCATATGTGAAGCTAGTGAAGCGCCCGCGAGCGCATCATGAGTGTGGCATGTAGTCGTGTTGTTACATGACACACATGTCATCATTATCATGTTTGAACGTGTCATTTAGATATGTCATCCGTTTGCGTCACGTACTACCAAATTTGGTACATGTGAAGCTAGCGAAACAACCGCGAGTGCATAATGAGCGTAGCATGCATTCATGTTATTACATGACACGCATCTCATGATTATCATGTATGCACCAGTCGCATAATTTCGTTTTCCATTCACGTCCCGTAATACCAAATTTGATGTATGTGAAGCGAGTGAAACGACCGCGACCGCATTGTGAGTGTGGCATGTAGCCATGTTGTTACATGACATGCGTCTCATGACTATCATGTTTGCAACAGTCATATACCTTCGACATTCATTCATGTCCCGTAACACCAAATTTGGTGTATGCGAAGCTAGGAAGACGGCCGCTAGCGTACCATGAGCGTGGCGCGTAGTCATGGCTCATGACTTACATGACATGCATGTTATGATTTCCACGTTAGGGTCTCTCACTTGTGTTCCCCATGCAGTCATGGCCTACCATGCCAATTGAGCAACATGTCATGTGAACGAAAGCACCGCAAGAGCAGCAAGACCATGAAATGTAAATCATGACATTTATGACATACTGTCATGATAGTTAAGTTATGACTAGTCAGTTATGCTCGTCATACAGTCACATTATGCGATAGGAAATTTGGTAATGATACCATTAACGAAACGCCCAGGAGAGCTAAAAGTCGTAGGCGGCTAGATAGATAGATAGATAGATAGATAGATAGATAGATAGATAGATAGATAGATAGATAGATACGCTCAAATTCGCCGAAGTTCGATAAGACGTGCTTCGCATTTAAAAGAAAGAACAGTGTGGACGCCGCCTGGCACCACTCGCGATGAAAAAGGGCCACCGTGTCGCCTGTAGTGCTCCCGTACAGCGTCTCATCAAAGCGGTTATTTGTAACATATACACTGAACGGTCTGTAAATTAAAATGACGTCACTCTGTATCTCACTTGTTTAAACAAAGCGCCACACGCGACACTGTGTATTCACTCTCTACATAACTTGCTTTGTGTGATGCTCTATTCGATACATAAATAGGGGGCTCACAGTGGCGTCGTGTTAACCACGATCTCCGAGTTAAGTGAGTTTGCGTAGATACGCATCTTCGAGCTTCGTACAGCATTGCTGTTTCAAGAGGGCCGCAATCTATCTGGAACAAGCACAAAACTATCGCCATCGTGAACAGGCGCGCACTTTCCTCGTTGTTGTTGTTGTAGTTGTTTCCCTGTGCAAATGGCTCATACCCAAAGAAGGGGATTGGCCGATTATAAGGTGAATTTGCCCTAAACTTTCAGCATTGCGTCATTCCTACAATTTTTTTTGTAACTTAATTTTGATTTGAAATACCGATATCAAGTTTGCAGAAAGAAAAAATAAGAAAAATAGTGAGACAGCAATTTAGCAAGAAAATCGTTTAGTCGCAGTGATGTTTTCTTGAACGGCGAATAAAACATCCCTGTGGCTGAAACCCAGTGTAGAGGCTCCAAATGAAATAGGATCAGGTTGTGATAGTTGCAAGCCCAGTCTTTGAAGAGGTGGTGCTAGTATGCTTTGCCTGAATAAATCGAAACGGCGACAATGTAATAAAAAATGACTGATCGTTTCCTCTTGATTACAGTAAATGCACATAGGGGAATTCAATATGCCTTATCTATGCAAGTAAAAATTGAGGGAGGTAACGCGGCAACGAAATTTCGTGATGACAACTTCCATCATCCTTGATTTAGTCAGTTCACTGCGCCAGGGAAATAACAAGTGTTTGTACTTTGGAGAAGCCGTCAGTGCAGGGTCAGATAAATTTTGCCTGATTTTAAGTGTGCGAAATCGCGCCACCGTAATGTATACTGTATGAGGGAAAATAGGAATAATTGGTGTCGAAAGGGATGCCTTCGCAAGAGAATCAGCTATTTCGTTTAACAACAAACCTTTGTGCCCTGGTGTCCAGATTAAATGAATACTTCGGAGATGACAGGGGATCAACGATTTAAAAAGTTTCACTATAGGTGAGTGACCAGATGCGGACAGAGAAGAGCACACTGATAATGAATCAGTTATGACTGCTACAACTGGAATGGAAATATTTACCTTTCGCAAAGCTAACATTATTGCCATTAATTCAGCCAGAAAGACAGGAAGAAAGTCCGGTAAGCGAAGTGAAAATGACCAATCAAGTACGGGGCAATATATTCCAACGCCTGATTTTTCATGTGATTGAGATGCGTCCGTTGCTATAATGACATTTGTTGGCAGAGTACTTAAATGGTCCTGCAATAAACCATTTAAAATGCCTGTAGGTAATAGCTTTGCGTGAGTTGGGAAGATATCATGGTAAACAATTTCTGGAGAATTTTGTTGCTCAGTTAAAGGAATCAGATCACGAACGTGTACATTTAGGGGCTCAAGTAACGATTGAACAAATACTATTTGTGGTTTGGTAAATCTGGGCCAATGCACGGAGAAGAATAGGTCAGGATTGGAAATAAAAATAGTTTGTTCAGGGTTAAACGGTGCTTCATGTAGTCGTAAAAAGGTCTGCACAGTGAGAATGTTAAAGCGACATAATAAGGTTGGTATTCGTGCTTCAAGGTATAACACTGCATTTGCAGTATACTTTGGAAGTCCTAAGCAGAGCCGTAAAGCTCGCAGTGGCGTCGCGTTAACCACGATCTCCGAGTTCAGTGAGTTTGCGTAGATACGCATCTTCGAGCTTCGTACAGCATTGCTGTTTCAAGAGGGCCGCAATCTATCTGGCACGAGCACAAAACTATCGCCATCGTGAACAGGCACGCACTTTCCTCGTCCTGTTCTTCGTGGTCGTCGTCTTCTTCATCGTCTTTTCATCTCCGGGAACACGAGCAACGGGTTTCCGTGGCGTGTCATGCCAAAACCTTGATGGGCGAGGAAACGAGTTGAGAGAGAAAGTAAGAAAAAAGAGAGAGTGCGAGATATAGCGAAGAGTAAATATAGGACAATAGTGAAATTCTTGATGGAAAAATTGATTTGGGAGGCTAGATTAGAAACCGCATTAACCACTCGGCTCTCCAGACCTTGGTCCAGACAAACTTGCAGAGCCTTGTATGATATAGTGTTGTTTAGTATAGCGTAGTACACTATAGCAAGGGGTGGGAAAACGAAGTGAGGGTGAGAACAGATGTTTGTGAGAAGGATGGAGAGAGTAATTTTCAGCCTAGATGGAAAGAGAAAGATAGGTATAAAGGGAATAAAAGGCAAAAGGAAAAAATAAATAAATAAGGAACGATGATATCTGGAGTGGTAAGTCCCACAACAACGATAATAATTCGACAGACGTCGTTGTCTCTATCTCCAGAAATTGGGACTATCTGCTGTACTTCAGAGTGCCATGTCATCCCACATTACACAGGCCTCTGGCATATCGCCTCAATCGAAATGCGACCGCCACGACCAGGATCGAACCAGTGACCTTTGGATCAGCAGCAAAGCACAGTAACCACTACACCACCGCAGCCGACAATTTCCCCGCAGTCCATACATCGGCGGCCGTTGGGACCTTTTCTGGTCGATGAGGCACATAATGTGTTTGCCTTAATACAAATATCTTTGTCGGTTTAACGAATACGCCTTTAATAAGCAAGCGTTTCATAAACGTTAGGGTAGAACTCATTTTGAAACTAATACGTAACGCTTAGGGCATTCGGTGCAGACTCGATGAAGTATACTCGGCTGCTGACCCGCATGTCGTGTGATTGAATCCCGGGTGCGGCGGCTAAATTTTCGATGGAGGCAAAAATGCTGTAGGTCTGTGTGCCAAGATTTGGGTGCGCGTTAAGAACCCCAAGTGATCGAAATGTCCGTAGTCCTCCAATACGGCGTCCCTAATAATTATACTTGGTGGTTTTAGGACGCTAAACCCTACATATCTCGATGTTTTGTCTACTATCGATGTTTTGTCTACAGTAACAAAACATCGTCGTTGCACCTTCAACGCCCGCTCTACACGTCACGCAGATTACATAACCATCTCAGCTTCACTCGCATTTTTGGAAACACGAACGCGTTCAACACATCCGCACTACCACAAGCCATCCGCATGTGGAATGATCTTCCCGACGATATCGCCTCTGATAGCAACCCCAACACGTTTCGGCAAAAAGTTCAGACGCATTTCCTTAATATTTCATCTTGACGTTCTTTTACTTCTTTTCCGAGGGTTTTTATGTTACGGAGTGTTCTTATATACTTCATCGCCATGTTTACGTATTGCTGACTTATTGCTTTGTTAATTTTTTTTGTTATTACTAACCGACATTGTACCGTTTTTATTTTGAAATTTACATGCGATTTTTCACTGTAACCCCCCTTACTCAATGCCTTCTGGCCTGTAAGGTATTTTCAATAAATAAATAAATAAATATACCTCAATAAATCGATGAAGTATACAGTTATGTTTCCAGGCAGTGTATGCCTTCTACAACTAATGATAAAAAGAACGAGGATGAGGATAACGACGATACGATAAGCAGCATTCATCTACAGATAGCATAAAGTGTGGATGATGGAGCAAAATGTAGGTACCGTCCAGTCATTCAGCGCTTCACGATCACTTGAAAAAGTCGATGAGAGCGCCGTCTCTTGGCAGAACAAGTTACTGCATAATAACGAGTGAATAACGAGTCTGCAGTGATTCCTGAGGTGCAGAGCGTCGCTTTCAATTGAGTACCTGCGCAGTGCTCAACTCAGTCAATTGAAGGACGGAATTCAAGTCGAGGGGCGTTTGTGAATACGGGGGATAGTACAATTTGAAGTTGCGGACACATTTTTTTTAGGCTTCTCCTGCATTGGTCCAGTTGTTACTTGACATTCAGCATAGAGCTTTATACAACAATACCTATTACTATATTACTGTATTTAACTTTATGCCATCCAGTTACGTGGTAAGTCGATGCGTCCAGATTTAGGAAGTGTGTTCTATCCCTGCTTACCATGGCATTCTCACTTCATCACCGGAAATTCAACACCTTCAGTTCTATTGGAGCAGGAAATCGTGTAAAACAAAAGAGACAGAGCTAGGAATGATGGGGATGTGATGTGAAAGTTGATATATTAGTCTATACATTCACAGAGCTCGTCTTCAATATCTTTTTCAAGCTCGTTATTCAATGAGATAAAAACAATCGAACACTTATCAATACACCGCCGGTGTTTTTCCTCAATGAGAAAAAAGAACTGTCCAAATTATAATGTGGCAGCTTCGTCTGCCAGTTAGACTGTACGGTTGTCATGTGGGCTTCTATGCTGGGACACTCGGCAAGAATATATGATGTGGAGCAGAGAAATTTACCTACGAGTCAAATCGATTTGCTCGACATATCAACCGCTGATAGTGTTAAACTATGTGCTGTGCATATTTATTGTGTTTCTTTTTTTTTCTATCTATTTTCGTGCTTTTCCTTCTTTTCTCTCTCTTTCTCCTCGTACAATAAGAAGTCGCACAACATCGTTAGACAAAAACGGAAGTCGCACAACATCGTTAGACAAAAACGGTAACTATAAATGAGCCTTCTTCCTAATTGACACTGTAACCTCTACTGACACTTAAAAAACGCCAGCCTTGGGGATCCAGCCAACTTTTGGCCAATTCGTCTGAGTGTATGTGACCAGTCATCCTCATCAAATAGAGTATGTGCAAGCATTTGGCGCTTTACTTATCTTTTTTTTTGCAATGGCGTATATATATCAACGCTCTTACATTTCTTCATTAGCTTCCTTCAAATAACGGCCTGGAGCATCACCGGCGCGTTTCCTCAAGCACATGGCGTTCGGCACATTCTTTAAAAACTTTGCAGTTTTAAAGCTGGAAAAGTCAGAGAGCTTTATTCTCTGTCGCTTTGAGTGAAAAATCATGGTAGTGGAAAAAAATAATTCCAATAGCAATTCCTATTTTGATGCAATGCGGCGATCACATTTAACGTTACATTTATCCAATAATATGGTGCAAACCTTCCGGCGTCGTTTGCGCTCGTACTTGTTCTGGCGAGCGCCACTACGTGTTATGCAGTCGGCACCGAAGTTTTCAGTCGTTAGAGGGCCCCTTTAAGGCAAGGAGCTGAAGCATGCTTTTACCATTGAGTTCCTTTATGTAAGCTTAACTGCTAAATAAGCGACTTCTGGCGCCTGGTAGCGAACCCTGTTTAACACGCTCCAACCTGGAGACGGGGTGCGAGAGCTCACACTTGCTACAGTTTCCGGAAATATGACATGCCACCCTGTACCACGTGGTATGGCAATGCCCACACAATTCACCTCTACAACCCAGAACAAAACACAACAATGTAGGGTAGGAAGCAGCTCGGCCAAGCTCGGATACGGAGACCTAAGGGGCCCTCGTGAGACGAGCGAGGACAGCGGCCTGTGCCAATGGGATCCCGGACTGAGGATCCGACTCACCAAACATTCCTTCCTTGGTCGCAAATAAATGTTTTATTCTCTCTCTCTCCCTCCTCCGATGAACTGCGTTCTCCTACCGCACTGGTTTGTACTATGGAAGCAGTACAACATTCTTCTCCATGTCACGTTATTGTCCACCCCCTCCCCTTGCCCCCAAAAATAAAAGCAGGCGGCGGAAATCACCGTTAGGCTAAGTTCAGAAGGCGTCGCAATCATGTGCATTCGAGCGTGCTCGTTTGGCGTTCGGAGCACAATAATTTGCCACGACGATTATTTATAATTTTCCCTGTAAACTAAAATATACCAGGGGTATTCAACTTTAGCTACCAATAAACCGACTCCTCTTCATACAACGTTTCATAGACTTTTTTACTTATATCCTGTTGCATACATCATGTGGAACGCTACGGGGTCCAGTGAGATGTCTTTCAGCCGATGCGTTAGCACCAAAACAGAGTGCAGTGATAATACGGCTCGTATTAAGACTTCGTTTCATTCTTTACACTGACCATTATTCAGCAGATGTTTGTTCTGGATCACTCATCATGAAATGAAATAGAATAAAAAAACTATTTTAGTCCTGCAGGACGCTCTTAGAACGTAGCGGACGCCTCCCACGTATATAGGAACCAACAAGGAGTATCTGGCGGCCGCTTCGTGGGCCTGCTGGACGGCCCATTGCTGGGCAGCGAGAAGTGAGCTTCTGAGAGACCTCTCCCACTTGTTTCAGGTAGAGTCGGTAGGAGCGTTTCTACGCTCCCAGAGCATGTGTGCGAGTGTCACCATGTGTCCACATGAGGGGTACACATCAATGCGTACCCCACACTTGGGGTATGCATCGGGATAGTAAACGTGAAGCTTGGCAAGGCTTGGGTACGTCTGGGCACCCGGACGGGATGGACGGGGAACCAGGTAACATTGAGGTGCTTCATGGTGCTAGTGTTCGCGTTGCGGAGGGTGCGTAAAGCCTGGTCAGAGATGACGCCTCGTTTGAAGGCTTTGATAGCCGGTCTGCAGTCACTGTAGATACTTACTCCGCTACTTCGAGGTTTCGGGTAAGGGTCGCGGCGGAGATAAGAATCTGCCGCGCGGATGATACCGCGACCGCGGTGAAGGCTCGGTTGTTGCGATAGGCAGCGGTGTACACGAACGAGACGTCGTCAGCTTTCATGTTTATATGCGCTTGAAAATGGCGGTGTACCACTCAAGGTGCCTGCCTAGGCTCGTTTTTTTTCTTTGGATTTTATTTGCGACCCTGTTACGCTTTATAAAGCGCAGGCTCGTGCTCGGATCGCAAGGGCGTTTATAACGACGAACGCCAAGCGTCAGATGCGCGAGGTTAAACATTTCGCTAACAGAACTAATACTTGCACAGCTTCCACCTCGTTGAACTTATGCGTGAAGCAGAGTTTAGTGCGAGAAACAAAAAAGAAGTCGCAGAGAGCCATCAAAGCAACTAAAAATTACTTTGCTTGTGAACCCTAACCCTTTCAGAACATTAGTTTATAATTCGTAGTGATGTCTGTCAAAAACAAGAGATGGTTTGACCACTTGCTCAGCAAATATTTTTGTTTATTGGTATTATTATCTATAAACTGATTTTTCAGATTGGCTTTAATTCTATTTAGTTTCATTTAAGTATCCTGCCGCCCGGTTCTTGGCCCATCCCCCTCTGTGGGTGAGCGCCATCCATCTCAGGTCACCAGCATCAGCATCAGCATCGCGAGCGCGTGCTGACATTTCCTACGGCCTCGTGCCTTGGAACAATGCCACGTATGCTGCGACTGCCATTCGGATCTCCGACTCCAGTGGCATCTCTCTGTCATTCGATGACTCGCCAAGTTCAAACCCAAGGCTTTGCCCGGGCAACTTCTTCCGGAAGTCAATCGAGTCCAACACGTCATAGCGTCGCTCTCATCTCCAAAGAACCGCAAGTTTTGGTCGCGGAAGCCGCTGCCCGATGAGGTTCAAGGCCAATCGCCCCACCGAAAGGCACCTTCCAGGCCCGTCTGCGCCACGGCCGTGATGCCCTCATCTCCACCTCGTGCCTAAGCGGCCGCTACTTCCAAGCCAAGCTTATGAAGGAGGTGAGGATGGAGGAGCCCTGCTTCCAGGCCCATCTGCACCGCAGCCGTGGTACCCGCATCTCCACCTCGTGCCGAAGCGGCCGCAACTCCCCATGCCAGGCTTATGAAAGAGAGCAGGGTGGAGAAGCCTGCTTCACGGGATGGACCCGTGTCGATGTACCGGCAGCTAACGGTGAAGTGGCTGTGGTGTGCACGACATTGTCCTGGTACGGCATTCAGCGCCAGGGCAATACCAGCCGGGCGCTTGCCGAGGAACAAGGTGGCGGGAGGTTCTTCAACGTAAAGCGGCGGCTCCTCGCCACAGCGACCACCATGGTCGGCTGCGGTGGTGATGTCCGGCCTCCGAGCCTCCACTCGGCCCGATCGAGGGTGCTATCCAGATGCGAAGGTATGTGTACGAAGTGCCGCCTATTTATTTTTTCCGGCATTCATTCACGTCATCTCACCATTAAGCAGTGCCCCGATTTTTCACTTTACTTGTGTTCTCCACAGAATGTGTGCACTTTTCAAATTTTTGTAAAAACACGAAAATAAAAGCGCGAGTTACGAAAGTTTTTTCCAGAAGGAAGCTCACACTATCTGCAGCATTCTGTTGTTCGCTATCATATATGACTGGTGGTCTGGTGCCCCACAGCGCAATAGTCTTGACATTTCGTTGACCCCGAATTAGGCATCTCAATCGAATATCGTTTCAATAGGCAAGAGCATAGAATGGTTAGCTATTGCGAAAGCAAATTGGAATATTAGATGCGGAAGCATCTTATACTCGCGCCTTGTAGTGCGCCGTCCGCACCGCTTCTCGAACATTCGACAGCTGACGCACGCGCATGCGCCGTCGCGCCGTCGCCCACTCTTCCACCATCTGTGCATCCCTTCCTCCTCTACACACCGCGCGCGCTTCACTCCTCCACCATCTGTGCACCCTTCCTCCTCTACACACCGCGTTCGACATCTACAATTCTCCTGATTCTCCAGTGGACGCGCATGTGGCGTCGCGCTTCGAGAACATTCAACAGCTGACAGTGCATGCACCGTCGCGCTGTATATATACTCAAGGTCGGCGCTCGCTCGCTCAGTTGCCGCTCGTCAGTTGGTTTGTACGGCGCGTCGACGTCCAAGGTCGCGGTGAAATGAATTCCAACGAATCCACAAACACAATGATCGACGTCCCTTCGACCAGCGCCGCCCTTTCGCATACGTGTGTACGTGTTCACTCATTTAACACCCCCTCCTACAACCACGTTAACCAATTTAGCCATCGACCCAAGTAAGTCGCAATTTAACACCCCATTTCACAACCACGTTAACCAATTTAGCCATCGACCCAAGTAAGTCGCACTTTAACACCCCGTTAACCAATTATATGCTCCGCATCCTCCTCAGTGTTCCCCCGAGGGAAGCTGCGGGCAATTTTTTTTTTCGTTTCTTTTAAGCACGCGGTATAACTGTGCCATTGTGTCACAGTTCTATGCATTTGCACAATCCGGCAAAAAATTAAAAAAACATTGTTTTTAGCAAAAACAGATGGTTCATGTCTCTTGTTTTGAGTATAATCTGTCACACTTACCTGGGGCTTTTCTATTTTCAGATGGCGCGCAAGTGAAAACATCGGAAGACGCGGAATAACGCATTCTGAAGAGCTCCGCGCCACAAGCGAAAACAGCGTGCAGAAGCAAGAACTACAACGAAATTTGTTTCAGCTGTCGCGTTTTTCGAAGAAACGGACCGATGTGTGCAACCTGACTGTAATATAGTATTGTAATTAATTATTCCTAATGGAAATATAAATCGATTGAATTGTTGACGTGAGCGATTTTGTCACACTTATTTACAGCGAAAACGGTAAATTTCGACGTCTACGAGACCAAGCGGTGATCGCTTGTAAGCAGGCATCTGGGCATGAAACGCAATCCATTCGCGTTAAGCTTCACCCGTGGTTCTTTACTTTCCAAAAAAAATGGCAGCATATCAACGGAGGGAATGATGGAGAGTAGGGCGAAGCATTCGTCCGTGCATGCGTTTGTCTGTGTGACCGTCCACGCATCTGTAGCTGCGCCCGTCCCTGCGTTCGTTCATGCATCCGCTTCTGCGTCCGTTCATGCGTCCACCCATGCATCTGTCTGTGTGTCCGTTCGTCCACCTATTCAACACTACAAGTCCCACAATCTCGCATCTTTTTATCATATATTTCCCATATAGAAGCACCGCCATTTAATGGACATTCCAAGGACTAAACGAGAGGTGGCACACGCGCACTTTCTTACGGCTTGCGCTTCGGGTCTACTTCCCACCTTCAACCACCTTGAGTTCATGGTATATACTAGTTCACTGTATTCATGGCACTGCGGCCCAATGCTCGCTAAACCTTTCTAAAACCAAGGAGGTTACCCCCAGCGAGTATAACGTAGCAACCTTTTCCTGTCAGATAGTGCTCAATGTACATGCCAGTGGCTGCTAATGTGAAATGAGAGACAGGAGGATTCAGCTTTTAATTTCATACGGCTTGCGCTTCGTATCTGCTTCCCCCCTTTAACCACCTCGAATTCATTCATGGTATATACTAGTTCATTGTATTCATGGCCCTGCGGCTCAACGCTCGCTAAACCTTTCTAAAACTAAGGAGGTTACACCCAGTATAATGTAGCAACCATTTCTTGTCCGATAGTGCTCAATGTACATGCCAATGGCTGCTAATGGGGATCGCAGCGTGCGCGTTGACTAAAAGCCGAATGCTCCTGTCTCTCATTCCCCATTAGCAGCCATTGGCATGTACATTGAGCACTATTTTTTTATTGTTAAACAACGCACTACAAAAAATCTCTCACCGGCACCTCCTTGAAGGTCAAATGTTAGACCTATTTCGGGTATGTGCCACTGGTGGTTACGTACTACGAGGGACGCACAAGCCATGCCATAAGGAGCTTCGCCCCTAAAACGAAAGAAGAATGTTTCAATCAGAGTCATTGTTGTTCGAAAAAGAGAACATAGTACATGCGTCCACTTCATTTGATCATCTGGCTCGGGTGCAGATCAGTCCAAGGAAGGAATTAGTGTTGCGAAAGCTAGGCGTGGTGATCGGCAAGGATTTAGAGCTCGCGTCCTTGCAATATTGTTTCGTGCGACTTCAAAATGCTGATTATCTCAGCTCTTAATGAACCGATTGAAATATTTCTTTACACGCGACGCTGATATCGGTGTCGCTCCTCCGCTCTCCTCGCTCGCTGCAGCTGCGCGCGCAGCCCTCTCTCTCGCGCGCCCGCCTTCTCTCTCAGTCTCCCGTCGAGAGCGGGTCGTGCGATGGATGTCCCGGAGGCAACGCTACCATACCATCTGGATATAAGGCGCGTTACTGACACCGATATATATATATATATATATATATATATATATATATATATATATATATATATATATATATATATATATATATATATATATATATATATTGTAGTGGAGCATACGCACCAACGCGTATGCGCCTTCGGAAGACAACAAAAAGCCCGTGCTCTGCTTGCGCGAGAGTTTGTGCCGCCTCTGCCAGACTTGCCGTACGCCCACTTTCCGTTGCGACCTCGCTGCGACTTCTCGGCTCGAATAAACGTCATCACATTTGGTGGAGGGTGCTGAGATCCCCAAGAAGACCTGGAGCTCCGCTCTCGCAAGTTGCCTGAAAGACTACCGCGAAACATGACTGACGCAGTCGCCCACCAGCCCGTCCCAGCCCAGCCAGCACCATCGGCTGCCCCGTCGACCTGCCCCGGTGCTACCCGTCAGCGGGACCCACCAATCTTCAGCGGCAGTGGTGAGCAAGACGTCGAAGACTGGCTCTCCTTGTACGAACGCGTGAGTGCCAGCAACAAATGGGACAACGACTCCAAGCTTGCCTATGTCATCTTTTACTTGGCTGACGTCGCCAAGCTATGGTTCACCAACCGCGAAACCGCCATCGCCAGCTGGTCCACCTTCAAGACCCTCGTGACCGAAGCGTTCGGCCGACCAGAGGTCCGCAAGCTCCGCGCTGACCAGCGTCTGCGCCACCGAGCCCAGCAACCTGGTGAGACCTTTACTAGCTATATTGAGGATGTGCTCGACCTCTGCAGGCGTGTTAACTCATCCATGCCTGAAGAAGAGAAAATTCGACATATTCTCAAAGGCATCGAGGATGGCGCATTCCAGATGTTGCTGGCGAAGAGCCCGACCACGGTGGCGGTCCTCGTAAGCCTGTGCCAGAGCTTCGATGAATTGCGTCGTCAGCGTTCCATCGCCCGACAGAGTGTTCCATCACCAGATTCCATCTCGGCCGTCACACTCGCCAATGGCAACGTTCACCAAGGAACTCTGTCGAACCAGATTAAAGACTTCATCAGGGAGGAAGTCGCCCGACAGCTTTCCCTGCTGCCGCATAGTGACGCGCCCACGACAAGCCTCCCTTCGAATATGCAGCAGGCCATACGCACTGAAATTTGCAATGCACTCCCTACAGTTCCGGCCTCTTACCCGTGCACTTCGGTGCCATCTGATCTCTCAACTGCTGGCTACGCACCAACTGCGCCGCCTTCACCTCTCAGCTACGCAGCTGTGGTCGCGCGGCCCCCACCGCATCCAGTCGCCTTATCGGCTCCAACTCCTCCGGCAGCGCCACCGGTTTACAGGCCCTCACCTCGCTTTTTCCGTCAATCTAATGAGTGGCGCACCCATGACAACCGTCCTATCTGCTTCGCGTGTGGCATCGCTGGCCACATTTCACGCTACTGCCGCCGCCGTCCCACACCTGCGTACGCCTCCTTTGGAACTCCTACCTATGCGTCGCAGCAGGCCACCTCGTCTGCATACGAACAGAGGCACTCTGACTCGGATCGTCGCCCATCAACTTCTCGTTTCCCATCTCCTCGTCGCCGATCACCATCTCCTATGCGTCGTAGACCACCTCCTGAGGAGGGAAACTAATCAGTGCAGTTCCAGAGGCAAGAACTGCAACTTCTGCGCAATTATCAAGGCCTCCATTTTCGCCGCGAAATGTTGTTGATGTCAATGTTGAGGGAGTCGCCACACAAGCGTTAATTGATACTGGGGCCGCCGTTTCTGTGATGAACGCAAAATTTTGTCGCAAACTGAAGAAAGTGACCACATCTCTCTGTGGCATCGTGCTGTCCACGGCTAGCGCGCAACGCATTCAGCCCTCGTCTGTGTGTACGGCGCGCGTCGTCATCCAAGACGTTTTGTACATCGTCCAATTTTTCGTACTACCATCTTGCTCTCATGACCTCATCCTGGGTTGGGATTTCTTATCAGGTCATGAAGCTATCATCGATTGTTGCCGTGCGGAAGTGTCCCTAGTGCCAAATTGTGAGTTTCCATCGCCCGACCATTCACCACTGCTCTGCAAACTCATCGCTGACGACGACATCACCTTGCCTCCGGAAGCTTCAGTCCCTATTAGCCTTTCATGTGTGGCGCAACCTGACGCCACGGTGGTATTTACGCCATCCCCTGTTTTTACTGAACGCAAGGGCATCGTGCTCCCATTTGCCGTTCTTACGATTGCGTCTGGTTTAACCGTAATGCTGGTTACCAACCACTGCAACTACCCCATTGGCTTGCTTCGTGGTGAAACGTTAGGATATGTGCAACCTGTCGACCATATCAATGATATTATTCTTCCCGACGAAACGCCATGTCAGATTGCCGCAATCACTCAGGCGTCTGAGCCATCAAGCTCACCAGCCTTCGACGATGCTATTGACGCAGACCTTCCCCCCTCGCATCGCAGCCAACTTGTTGCTCTCCTTAACAAGTTTCGCTCTTCTTTCGACTTTCAGAAACCTGCTTTGGGCCGCACCACGACTGTCACTCATACTATTGACACCGGCTCACATTCGCCTCTGCGACAGCGTCCTTACCGCGTTTCTGCCGAAGAGCGCCGCGTCATTACGGAGCAAGTAGATGACATGCTTAAACGTGGAGTCATACAGCCTTCTCAAAGCGCTTGGTCGTCACCCGTGGTTCTGGTAAAGAAAAAAGATGGCACCGTTCGATTTTGCGTGGACTATCGCCGCTTAAACAAGATTACAAAGAAAGACGTCTACCCGCTACCACGAATAGACGATGCTCTTGACTGTTTACAAGGCGCCGAGTACTTCACATCCTTGGATCTGCGTTCTGGGTATTGGCAGGTGCCAATGGCTGAATGTGATCGCCCTAAAACAGCCTTTGTAACGCCAGATGGCCTGTATGAGTTCAAAGTCATGCCATTTGGGCTCTGCAACGCGCCTGCGACGTTTGAACGCATGATAGATACCATATTGCGGGCCCACAAGTGGAAAACTTGCTTGTGTTACCTAGATGACATCGTAGTCTTTTCAGCTGATTTCCCGACACATCTTCGTCGTCTCCACGAGGTTCTGGCGTGTCTAGCTTCTGCAGGCCTACAACTTAACACCAAGAAGTGCCACTTCGCAGCCCGCAAACTAACCATCTTGGGACATGTCATCACAAGAGACGGTGTTCTTCCGGACCCCGATAAGCTTCGAGCTGTCGCTGACTTCCCCATGCCCACATCACTGAAAGCCTTAAGAAGTTTCGTTGGTCTTTGCTCTTACTTTCGTCGCTTCGTGCGCAACTTCGCGTCCATCATTGCACCTCTGACTAGTCTGCTTTCCAACAGCAAAGGTATATCTGCATGGTCACCTGCATGTGACGACGCATTTCACCAGCTGCGCCGCCTGCTGACCTCGCCACCTATTCTTCGCCACTACGACCCTACTGCTGCCACAGAAGTTCACACTGATGCAAGCGGCGTTGGTCTTGGCGCAGTTTTGGCACAACGGAAAGGTACCCAAACCGAATACGTAGTCGCTTATTCAAGTCGCGCTCTTAAGAAGGCTGAATTGAATTACTCCGTGACAGAGAAGGAGTGTTTGGCCATAATCTGGGCGCTTACGAAGTTTCGCCCGTACCTTTACGGCCGTCCTTTCGATGTGGTCACAGACCACCACGCTCTATGTTGGCTGTCCACCTTGAAAGACCCGTCCGGACGTCTGGGCCGTTGGGCACTTCGATTGCAGGAATACGACATCCGTGTCGTATATCGTTCCGGTCGCAAGCATGCGGACGCCGATGCACTTTCCCGATCGCCATTAACACCAGATGTGGCTTCTCTGTCACCCCCTTTTACCACCTTGTCACCACTCGACAGCACTGACATGCTTTCGGAGCAGCGTAAAGACCCATACCTTGCCTTGTTAGTCGACTACCTTACCGATCCATCTTCTGTCCCTTCCACGAGAGCGGTACGCCGGCAAGCAGCCCACTTTTCCTTACGTGACAACATTCTGTACCGCCGCAACTACACGCCTGGTGGTCGGAAGTGGCTCCTTGCTGTCCCAACTCATATGCGCTCTGACATCTGCATAAATTTCCATGCAGATCCCCAAAGTGCTCACGCAGGTGTCCTGAAAACCTACGAACGGCTGCGCCAACGCTATTACTGGCGAGGAATGTATCGTTTTGTGCAGAAATACATTCAGTCTTGCACCACTTGCCAACAGAACAAAACACCTCCGCGGCACCTTACCGGCATGTTACAGCCGCTGCCGTGCCCGGCTCGCCCATTCGACCGCGTGGGTATAGACCTCTATGGCCCACTCCCATATAGTAGCTCTGGAAACCGGTGGATTATTGTCGGAGTCGATCATCTGACACGCTACGCTGAGACTGCAGCTCTACCGGCAGCGACCGCCCACGAAGTTGCACTCTTCATTCTCCGCAGCTTCATTCTACGCCATGGTGCTCCGCGGGAATTACTCAGTGATAGGGGTCGAGTGTTCCTGTCGGAGGTCATCCAAGCTATCCTCGCTGAATGCAACATTATCCACCGGAAATCTACCGCATACCATCCACAGACAAATGGTCTTACTGAGCGGTTCAACCGCACACTTGGCGACATGCTGAGGATGTACACCTCCTCCGACCACACTAACTGGGACGCTGTATTGCCCTTTGTTACCTTCGCTTATAACACCGCGACGCAAGCGACTACCGGTTTTTCTCCGTTCTTTCTATTGTACGGCCGCGAACCTTCCCACCCCCTTGACACTATACTACCGTACCGCCCTGATGCATCTGAGTGCTCCCCGCTTTCGGAAGTCGCCAGATACGCTGAAGACTGCCGTCAGTTGGCTCGGTCTCTGACAAGTGAGGCTCAAGGTCTACAAAAGACTCGACACGACGACGCTCACCGCATAGCTCCTACATTTCGTGCTGGCTCCCTTGTGTGGCTTTGGGTGCCCCCGCACGTTCCTGGCCTATCTTCCAAACTTCTGGCCCGGTACCATGGTCCGTACCGTATCATTGACGCGACCTCCCCGGTGAATTACATCATCGAGCCGTTAACACAATCACCAGATTTGCGCCGTCGAGGACGCGAGACCGTACACGTCGACCGTCTCAAGCCCTACTACGACCCCATCATTGTGCCTACTCCCTGAGTCGCCAGGATGGCTACCCTTCATCCCGGGGGTATTGTAGTGGAGCATACGCACCAACGCGTATGCGCCTTCGGAAGACAACAAAAAGCCCGTGCTCTGCTTGCGCGAGAGTTTGTGCCGCCTCTGCCAGACTTGCCGTACGCCCACTTTCCGTTGCGACCTCGCTGCGACTTCTCGGCTCGAATAAACGTCATCACAATATATATATATATATATATATATATATATATATATATATATAGAGAGAGAGAGAGAGAGAGAGAGAGAAGACTGCGGGACGCCGCCGACGGCGGTGGATGGTTTGGGGTCGCTTATAAAGTGTATGCACACTTAATATATATATATATATATATATATACTGTGGAACGTGCGCGTCTGTGACTTACCACCCGCAAAAGGTGTGGCATCAGCGTTGCCGCATGTGCGTGTGAGGGTGAGTGTGTTACTTGGGTGTTGCAACCACTGATCTCGATTAAAAAAGTTCCCAAGCATTTCCCGAGGGTGAACATGGTTAACTGCGAATGCTCAGGGTGATTCTATGAGGGGGAGTAAAATTAAAATCCATTGGCATTCGCTAGTGAGTTAACGTAAACTCCCCCGTGTGATCACATTGCGATTCCCAGGAACCATTAAACCCTTTCGAAAAATCTTGGTGAGTTTACGCGTATATGTGAGAGAAAATCCGCACTGTAGTGATGTTTATGTCCGTGGCCCGCTTCGCCCGCTCGCGCTCGGCATCACGGGCCCTTCACCGCGCTGCCTTGTCTTCAACCGGTAGGACATCTTCAACGACACGTGCAATGCTCGCATTCAATTGCGTTGTACTCGTTGTTCGGAGGTATCGCAGTCGAGGTTGATTGCCTGCGATTGATCCATACCTATGACGACTTGCCGATCACGAGCAAGTCGTGGTTGCGCGGGTGTGTGCCGCGCAGCCACGGAGCAGAGGGCGGAGCGCGTGCTATCACGTGGTGTGTGACGTCGCTGCACCGTTGCTACAGACGCTAATCTCAGCTTCTTGCGCCGTTGCTAGGAGGGACGAGGAGACGCACCGTGGACGGCGGTTTCATGGTCGCTTATAAAGTGCATTCGCACTCAAAAAGCTGGACGACGCATCGCTGCTCTCTAATGCGGGCACTTGTGAAGCCACCGTAAGGTGCCTTCGCTGTCCAGGAAGCTGACGTCTTTTAGGCGTTTCAGGCGTATAATCGATATATTATTTGGAGGCAGTTGTGTTCATATTTTTTTGTTTTATTTTTGTATTATAGGATATTGGCGGTCCTCCAACGGTACACAAAAAAGTGACAGGTGCCAAAGCGACGCCGTCCGAAACGGCAGGGTGCTTTGATCTACAACTATAGCATGCAACAAATCCTACGAGTAGGCATCACTTGAAACGCCGACTAACGCTACATGAAAATTGACAGATACCATAGCGACGCCGTTCGATTATGGCGCAGTGTTGTTACTGTTCTAGTTCACTATAGTTGTTACGTACAACGTTACAAAACTCGTTGGACAGGTGACAGAGAAAAAAATTGCCATGGCATGGGCAGGTGTGCAAAGGTACATCTTTTGTGATTGATCTGAAAAAGAAAAAAAAAACGTTGGGATGAGATCGTTTCGAAGGTGCGTTTTTGGAATCGAGGGGTCACAACTTGACTCTGCGAAATTGTCCCCGCAAAGTCCATTTCTTGTATAAAGCGTCCAGTTGTTCTTCTTTAAGTTACTGGCCTACTTCTCGCATATTTGAGGCCTCGAGTGGGGAAACCTGCATGTCAAAAAACGAAACACCTTCAAGGCGCCTCGATATATATAAAAAAGGTGGTCAAATACCATGATTTCCCCACAGAATGCGTAAAAAGGAATAGAAATTTGAGCTACTTATGCGCAAAATGTCTTCGCAATGCCATTTTCGGTTGATTCGTAAAGTTAACAAGTCTCTACAGGCCAGCATTTCTTCAAAAAAAAAAAATGGCAGCATATCCACCGAGTGAATGATGAAGAGAAGGGCGAAGCATCCGTCCGTCCATTCGTTCTTCCTTCCGTCCGTCCATGCGTGCGTCTGTGTGGCCGCCCGTGCGTGCGTCTGTTCGTGAGTCCGCACGTCCATCTGTGCGTCCGTCCCTGCGTTCGTCCATGCATCCACTCCTGCGTCCGTCCATGCGTCCATCCGTCCGTGCGTCCGTCCATGCATCTGTCTGTGTGTCTGTTCGTACACCTATTCAACACTCCAAGTACCGCCATCTCGCATATTTTCATCACATATTCCTCATATAGAAGCACCGCCATCCAGCGGACATCCCAAGGACTGAACGAGAGGAGGCACACGCACACTTTCTTACGGCTTGCGCTTCGTGTCCACTTCCCACCTTTAACCACCTCGAGTTCATGGTATATACTAGTTCTCTGTATCCGTGTCACTACGGCCCAACGCTCACTAAACCTTTCTAAAACTAAGGATGTTACGCCCAGCGAGTATAACGTAGCAACCCTGTCTTGTCAGATAGTGCTAATTGTACATGCCTGTGGCTGCTAAGGATGAATGAGAGATAGGAGTATTCGGCTTTTAGTTAACGCGCAAGCTGCTAGTTTTCGATTGTTCAACAACACACAGAAGAAATCTCCCACCGGCAATACCTTGGAGGTCAAAATGTAAGACAGGTTACACACTACTACTACGACTACGAGAGACGAACGGGTGCCGCTATAAGGAGCTTCACCCATAAAAACGGGAAACGTCTTCTCGCTCGCAGCAGACGACTGTTCATGGCGGTGGCTTCCGGGACACCAAGGACGTCTTCCGGTGCCTTTAACCTTAAGCACGCGCTCGATGCGCCATCCCGCTCCCCCTTGTAGAGATAGTGGTCGCAACGTGATAATCTTGGTGATCATTTGCGATGTGCGCTGTGTCGTGCACCCATGCATGCGACTGTTGTAAGTGCGGGTGAGGTGTGAGAAGAAAGCAAGCGAGAGGACCTAAAAAAACTAGGTGGGGAAAATTTGCATCGGCATATGCGTTAAAAAGCGAATTGTGGTCATTGTGTATGTGTGTGATTATTTTCACGCGTCCAATTTACACAGCTGCGTCATTTCACCGGAGTTTCTCGCCACCGGCTCATAATTACGTGCCAGATTGAAGTGTATGTTGCGTAAGCGCTAGTTATTTTCCTCCTCCTCGAGTAGCTTCAACAATAGCTAAGGAGGGAAGATGTTTCAGGTTCGGAATGGGTCCCCTCGATGACTCGAGTGCACGGTGGCAGCGCGAAGGAAGGGCCGTAGTCCGGTGAAGAGGCGCTTTATTGCAGCTTCAGGCGACTGCCCGAGTCCAAGCCCGAACCTCCGCTTGGGAACCGTGAGAACGAAGGATTCTCCTTTCTTTCCCGCACTTGGGTCTTCCGCGTTCGCCTTCGCGGAACCCATCAGCTTCCTTAGTTGACGGGTCGGGAACTGGCTATGCGCTCTACATTAGCCGCATTAATTGCTCTGCACCCAACACGCTGGTAATTGGTGCCTCATACTAACTGCGCTTGTCTCACGTTCGAAGTACAAACGCCTTGCATGAAAAAGACCACGCGAGGTTCTTCAAACCGGGAAATGACGCGAGCTATGTAATATCGCTGCATTGATCGTTATCCACGCAGCGATCACAGTCAATCATGATCAGTTACAACTATCGTGATCGTCACTGAAGTGACGCCGCTGAAGCTATTGTGGAGCGAAAAAAAAACAGAAACAATTTCGTTTTTGAAGCATTCTATCAACCCTGAAGATATCATATTAGGAAGGTCACGGGATTGAATCCCGGCTGTGGCGGCTTCATTCCCGATGGAGGCAGAAATGCTGTAGACCCGTGTGCTCAGATTTGGGTGCACGTTAAGGAACCCCAGGTAACCGAAATTTCCAGAGCCCTCCACTACGGCTTCTCTCGGAGACGCGTGAGGCGCCCGGCAGGAGCAGTCGCTCATCGCGTCGGCTCCGTGTTTTCTGGATGTTTCACGGCGGAAATCACCATATCCAGCGTATTTGTCGTTGCTAATCGACGCCACGGGTCATCGCGACCATCCTGACGAAAAATCAGGTGGGAGGACTTGCATTTGACCATTTTATGCCCGTTTTTGTGTTCGCTGCGCCGGAGGAAGAGCCACCTGCATAGCGTTCGCCGTAGACACCGCCGTCACCGCTGCGACGCAGCTATAGCGTCGTGAGGAACCACGAAGAACGTGGCACCGTTTTTTCTTCGCGGTGTGCCAACAAGACGCCGGGTGAAGACTTCGAGGGCTCGGCGCCCTACAGGTACGAGGTTCCTCTATCAAAGACTTGGCTAGTACGCGACCACTACGGTGGTTGGTAGCCATCGCCACGAGCCTTATGCTCGTCCAAGTGCGTTAAACCACATGAGTGATACTGCAGGCCACAATGAAAAGCCTGGGGGCTTACAGGTGCGCCCAAGCATCATAAAACCGGCACGTTTGCAAATTCACAACCACGAAATGGCTCCAGCGAGCACAGCAGCATTGGAGGACGATGAAGTTGAGAGCAAGAAGCTTCGCTTAGAAGAGAATCCTCTCGACGATAAAACGTCAACTTATTACCTAAGTGATGAAGAAGACATGGGCGAAAATGAACCATTTACGTTGGTTACTTATAAAGAGAAACGAGCAGAGGGTATCCCAGTCGTCTTTCATCCAACAGCTGAAGGTGATAGCTTCTGGAAAGTGAACCCCAATCGATTGTCAGCTGAAGTAGTTTCCGCTGCTAAAGAAAAAGTGCAGTCATTCAGAACGACCAGAGATGGAAGCTTTAGTGTCAGCGTTTCTTCCTTAAGTGCAGCTAAGCGACTTCTGATGCTTTCAAATGTAGGTGGCCTGGAAGTTAAGCCTTTCATCCCAGAGTCATACACTCGGAACGTTGGGAAAGTAAAACATGTTCCTCTGCAGTATTCAGACGAAACACTCCTAGAGTACTTGAGAGATGCAGGGGTTATATCGGCGCGACGGCAAATAAAATACTACCGCCAGGAAGATGGAGGAGTAACGACGCGTCCACTTCACTCAGTGATCCTGACTTTTCGAGATGACCGCCCGATTCCAGGAAGAATCTACTTAGGATTCACCAGTCACCCAGTGGAAGAATATCTTGGTCCAGCACTTCGGTGCTATAAGTGCCAGCGATTCGCACACATGACGAAAAGTTGCCGTAACACACGCCGGTGTAAAATCTGCTCAGAAGAACACCATCATAAGGAGTGCAAGTCTGTTCTTCAGCCTAAGTGTGCGAACTGTGCAGGTAATCACGTTGCCTCATATTCAGGCTTCCCGCAAAGTAAAGCTGCTGCAAAAATGCGTCGGCATGAGCTCATCCATGGAAGAAAACCGCGCCCCAATGAACCATCTCCAAACCTTGAGATTGTTCATCCTGTACGTGATCCACCTCAGCGGCCACCGCAACAACAGCCGACAAGCACGCCAAGAGAACCGCCAAGAGAGCCGCCAAGAGCACACTCGAGAGACCACTCACGAGAAGTACCTTCAAGTAACCCAACCTACGCTTCAAAGCTACGAACGCCCACGGGACCTCTACCGGAAAGTAGCAAAACCGACAGTGCCAGTGTTCGCCCCAACTACAACATCGAAACGCCACGTCATTCTCAACAGGCCTCAGAAAATCAACCATTCAATGGAGACCGTGCCTCTGCATCAGTCATGCAATTGATTCTGCCAATGCTTTTCGCAGCACTTAAGGCAATCCTGTCTGCTCTACCGGAAGCAAACAACCTGCCAGAAGTAAAAGCCCTGCTGCCTCTGGAAGCACTACTGTGTCAACAGCCCGGGTCAAACCTGCGACAAGTAACATATGAATAAGCGCTACAAAGATGTCTCCATATACCAGTGGAATGCCAATGGTCTTCGAAGGAAGTGTGCTGACTTCCGTAAACTCCTTCTGCAGTATAATTTTCCAATACTTTGCATCCAAGAGGCAGGAATGAATGATGATTTCCGCCTCTCCAACTACGTGATATATAAGTAATCTCGTCGAAATGGTCCTAGCAGAGTACATTTGTGCGTCAGAAAGGACCTACCTTCTCATCAAGTTAACTCAAGTGATTCGGACTTCCCGGAATTCGTCGCTTGCAAAGTATCCTTTGGTGAGCAGTGGTTTACAGTGATCAATTTTTACCTACAACCTTCAAGCCGCATTTCGGTGGAAGAGCTAACAAATATCTTCAACATTTCTAATTCATATACGTTTATATGCGGAGACTTTAATGCGCACAACATAATCTGGGGTAGTGATCGATGTGATGCACGTGGGAACATTGTTGAGTGTGCCGCGACAAATGCAATTTGACAATTTTAAATGACGGCTCCCCAACTTTTCTCCGAGGGCATAATTACTCCAGTTGCATCGATGTAACCTTGTGTTCCCAAGATCTAGTGAATGGTGTGGTATGGACAACGGATGTAGAAACACGTGGGAGTGACAATTTTCCCATTCTAATAAGTCACCCCTACTTGCGAAAAGACGACACCAGACGCTACAGCAAACTGACGAACTGGAAAGCTTTTCGGCACCACCTAACAAACCAAAATAGTGAACTCCCGACAGTTGAAAGGTTTACTGAATTTCTGCAAGGTAATGCGAATAAATGTACAAAGAAAGTCCTGATTCCAAAAGACTATGCTGCAGTCGATGGAGAGTATGAACATCTAAGAGCCACCAGACGACGTTCAGAAAGGGCATATCGACGCAGCGGAAGTTTAGAAGCATACAAAAATGCACAGAAAATCCACAGTGTCATGCGCAGACGGCTAGAAAATTTAGGTAAACGACGCTAGCGTGATTTCTGTGGCACGCTCTCTCCCCACACACCTGTTCCAAGAATTTGGCTTGTAATTCGAGCACTTAGTGGCCCTGTATCACAGAGCTTCCCATTTCGTGCTCTTGCTGTAGCTTTGGACAAACCGGAAGCTGTGGTAGCAGATGAATTTTGTCAACCTATCAGTAGGCCCGCCGCATCACAATGTGCCTTATTTGATAATTCTGTCGCCTCAGCCAGCCAGAAAACTAATGCTTGCTTTTGGGCCCAGCATCCTCAGCTAGACCCTGTATTTACGTTAAGGGAGCTGCATTATGCTATGGCATCATGTCGTCAAAAATCGGCCTCTGGACCGGACGGCATTACGTACAATATGCTAAAGAACCTTGGGCCCACAGGCACAACTATTCTCTTAGATATTTACAATAATCTATGGACGCAAGAAATTGAACCCGAGTCTTGGAAGTCTGCTCGCATCATTCCGATATTAAAACCGGCTAAGACACCCTTGAACCTTGAATCCTTCCGTCCAATCAGTCTGACAAGCTGTTTATATAAGGTAATGAAAAAAATGATTGATGCGCGACTTCAATGGTGGTGCAACAGAACTGGTGTATTCTACAACTACTTGACAGGTTTTAGGAAACAGAGATGCACAATGGATGCAATACTGGACCTAGTAACGTATGTGAAGCATGAACGCTCCTGTGGTAGTTTGACGGTCGCAGTGTTCTTAGACATCAAAAGGGCATTTGACACAGTCAGTCACACTCATGTTCTGCTGAGTATGTTGGAACACGGACTGTCCGGCAGGTCTTTGCGGTGGGTACCCAAATTTTCATCAGGTCGTAAAATATACATTCAGACGAGCGAAGGAAAAAGTGCAGAACACGACGTCAGACAGGGAGTGCCACAAGGAAGCGTACTCAGCCCTTTTCTTTTCAAATGTGTTATGGCTGATTTAGCTAAAAGACTGCCTTCCAGGTTGAAATACTCCTTATATGCAGATGATGTGTGCATTTGGGCATCTGGCACGGACATACGGTTAATTCAGATTGCATTGCAAGACAGAATAAATATTATCAACAACTTTTTAAAAGAAAGAGGAATGATTCTATCGCACGCAAAGACAGCTGTATTGCCCTTCACCTGTAAGAAGTTAAAGAACTTCAATCTCAATTTAGAAGAAGAACCACTAATGATTGTGACACAGCATCGATTTCTCGGAGTAATACTTGATAGGCAGCTATCATGGGCACCTCACATAAAGAAACTCGAAAACGAGGTGAATACTCTAGTGAATATTCTCCGCAGAATTGCTGGGACATCATGGGGCGGATCTGTATCATCCATGCTCACTGTTCACAATGCTTTAATACGACAAAAAGTTGCATATTCTGCAGCAGTGTTACACGGCCTTTCCCGCACTTCAGAGGAGCGACTTCAAAGACTATTAGCTAGGGGACTGCGCGTCTGCATAGGTGTTCCACGAGCGACTTCCAGCAGCCTTGTCATAGCAGAGACTCGACAACCACCCTTTCCAGTCATGAGAACAATTGAAACATGCCGCCACTTTTTCGCTTACAGACGCAACACAGGGACCACCCATTGGCGCTGGAGATTTTAGTAAGAGATAAAAGCAATGCTCATAACGAAGTACAGAGTAATGTGCATATATTACCCAGACATGAATTTTGGAACTCTGAAATGGACTATCCTCCATGGGTGCTTGTTATACCAAGCATTGAATTCTCAGTGGATGGCATTATTAGAAAGAGAGACATGTTCATCCAAGCTGCTCAACAACTAGCGCTTTATCAGATACACATGCGGTATCCAGGGTACATACATATTTACACAGATGGCTCAAGTACTACAACGTCTTCAACATCGGCATTTATCATACCACAGCTCAATATTCAGGAATCATTTAAATTATGCCGCACGACGTCATCTACAACATCTGAGCTCTTCGCTATTCTGTATGCTCTAAAGTTTATAAACTCGGTAGCAGACGCTAGAAAATGGGTAGTTTTCAGTGACTCACAGGCCGCATTAAGATCACTCTCCCGTACAAACAGGACAGCAATAAGTGATAGTATGACATAAGAAACGCTGAAGGAGCTCACTAAAGCAAAGAAGGCGCAACATGAGATCAGATTCCAGTGGATACCTGGCCACTGCAACATTCCTGGAAACACAGCGGCCGATGAAGCAGCACGACAAGCACATCGTAAAGACGTTCCTGTTTCTTTTCCGATTTCGAAAAATGAATTGCGTAGTATTATAAAGAATACAACTTTGAGAATGAGCAAAACTGCTTGGTTTGACCAAAGTACAAAGAGCTGCGATTTATATCACATCGATCCATTTATTGAATTCAAAATTACGCTGGCATTAGATAGAAGGATGGAAACTCTAATTCACCGATTGAGGCTAGGCACCGCATACACAAAACATTTTTTGCACAGAATCGGCAGAGCTGAAACTCCCGAATGCGATTGTGGATTTATAGATGAAGACGTATGTCACCTTCTCTTAGACTGTCCACATCATGACACGCCAAGACGCCGTCTTAAAAGCGAACTGTTAGCATTGGACCACAGACCATTTAGCATGAAAAAACTTCTGGGCCCGTGGCCAACTGGAGTTTTACAGTCCCACGCTTTAAAAGCATTAACACGTTTTTTACAAGACAGCGCGATTGCTGACAAGTGTTAACAAAGAACAAGCTTTCATTTGTAACACATGTACTTATTATATACAGTATCATGTGACACCCATCACGTGTGTGTGAAATGAATGACGTGTCGACTATTATGTACATACGAGCAAATGCATCTTTATAAGGACCAGACGTGGGCTTTGTTGTTTTGTTGTTGTGTTTTGTGTTTGTTGTTTGTATTTTGTTGTTTCCAGAGACTTCTTACAATGACTTTCAAACATTTACTTACCATTGTGATATGTACGTATAAGTGTGTCTTTGCATATCTGTGCCTGAGTTTTCTATTTTCCATACACTGCTTTGTACGTTTTGCTTCAAGATACGTGTTCAAGTTTCAATCAACGGCTAAGGAGTAGCCGGCGCCATAATGGTGCACCAACATCTCCTTATATATCATATCAATAAAAAAACGGCGTCTCTCATAATCATATGGTGGTTTCAGGACGTTAAACCCCGCATACCAATCATCAATCATATTAGGAAGTCTTATTTCTTATATATTTTCCATTTTACCTGTATTGCATGCATGTATCACGCATAGAGAAAACTTACTTATAATAAATTAGAGTCCCACGAAAGAAAAGATGGATGCATTGCAATCCCCTGTAAAAGCAAAGTCTGGCACGCAATTCATTCGCATTCCCCGGGGAGAGTGAACCCCCTTGCCTGCACAGACACACCTTCGCACAGACACATTCATTGAAGGTAGGGGCCCCTGTTGCAGAACAGCTGGGCCCCGCTTTGAAAAAAGTTGAATATTCAAGGGCATACGGGGTGATGGCAACAGCATGGAATTCAACTTGTCGAAGCAAGAAATAAAAAAAAAAACTTCACTTACCAGCTTTTATAGTCACCGCCACTTTCGCCGCGTACATCGCCTTGGCCATTAACTTCACGACAACGTATGCACTGTTAGGCACAATGTGTGCTACACGCTTTTATTTCGATGAAACAATGCATCGAATGAAACATTGGGATTTACCTCAAACTTGATGCCAAGCACGGCGACGCGAAACGCACATTCGGTATTTAAGGCAGCAAAAGAATCGAAATTCACGAAGTGAACCTCAGATCGCTTCTCCCTTCTTCGCTTTGAGCCATAGTTGTTAGAGTCACAGAAGACAGCGAAAAAACCTGGAAGCAAAAGTTTCTTAAAAAATTGCAAACCACATGACGAAATGTGATTATTGTCCCTGCTTCATCTTGTGAAATCGCGAAAGAACTATTTCTTAATTTCAAACATTACGTTAAATGTGTTTACTACAACTTTAGGTTCCACGCAGATACATCGCCTTCGAGAGAGGTGCATTCCTTCTTCGTGGATTCCGTGATGAGTACAGTGGGGTGAGTGATTTAAACAACAGATATATTGCCAAGCTGACGTGGTAGTGCGTGCCTTTTCAAGCAAGCTCATCGAGCTTCAGATTCGTTATTTCAACATCAATCAAGTATTGTAAGGTAATGGATGTATGCGCGATAATTATGGGCACTGTTCGGGAACAACTTCTTTTGTAGCGTGCAGGCATGGAAAAATAAGGGCAATTAGGCCTCCTGGGTGGAGCCTATGTTTATTCTTAGGTTGTCACCGACTATATTCACACAGCTTCCACCACGTCGCACCCATGCGTGAAGCAGAGTTTAGTGCGAGAAAGAGAAAAAAGAAGCCGCAGAGAGCAGAAGTCAGTGGAGATGCTGATGACATTGAACTTTTCACGGCACACAGATACATATGTGCTTTATATCAAAATCCACAGAGATATGTGAATATGCTGAAGAGATGGCTAGATGCAGTCCGCATGACCTAGATGTAAATAAGATTGCAGTATTGATTGATATTCCCGTTATGAGATTTCATCTCAATTTCAATATGTTATAAACAAGAGCCCATTGCGCAGATGGAATCTCCTAAATATTTAGGAGTAATTTATAATGCCAACCTAAACTGGACTCTCCACATAGAAAGCATGGCATCTACAGCCCAATGTGCCTTAGGAATTTTTCGTTGACTGAGCAGCCGTTGATATGGTCTAAGCAGAAGCACAATGTGATGATATATAAAATGCATGTGCGACCAATGCTAGAATATGGGTGCGTATTGTTCTAAGGTGGCCCTGCTTACAAAATAAAGCCTCTGGTTATGTTTGAACGAGAAGCCTTCATATTGTGTCTAGGACTTCCTGGGTTTGTAACAAACGATGTTTTGTATCAGGAAACGCGATTACCTACATTGCCTTGCCGTTTTCGTATCCTAACGGTTCAGACGTTTCTGAAATTTTTGATCTGCGTGCCAAGACGATCAAAGTATGCTTTTATAAATGACCCAGACACCTTTTTTCTTACGCATTGGCCATGGTTTCGAACACCTCAGATTGCTTTTGTCCAGAAACAACTAGATAGGACAGTTGTAAAAGTTTGTGATGTGATTGTGGCGCAGGATACAAATCAAAATCTTTAGATAATATTCGATGGGATTTTGCCCTCTAAGCCGAAAAAACAATCCTATAGGGTCTTAAATAGCCGACTGCGGGATTCTCTTGCACACACTGAGACGAATAATATTACACCCACAGATGCTTCAGCAATGGGTGAAAAGACAAGTGTAGGTACAAAGTCCCATTCGCTTGACTGGTCTTTTTCATTAAGATTACCGGATTTCACTCCAGTTTTTGAAGCTGAACTGTTGGCAACAGTTCTAGCGCTGCAAAAGCAACCTTTAAATTTCGATAACGCGATGATAATCACGGATTCGCTGTCAGTATGTACACCGATTACGGCGTAAACAAAATCGATGGCCTCAAAGATGCTCCGTATGCTAGTCCCTCCTCAGCTGCAGCTACTCAAATTAGTATGGTTACCTGGTCATTGAGGCTGAGAAGTAAATTAAATCGCCGACTCTCAGGCACGAGCAGCATTGGAAGGACCAGTACTATCATTCCTTCCGGAAGTGGCCACTATAACTGCGACAAGATACAGAAAACTTGCGCTTCCTGCAGACGCTATGGAAGCAATAATGTCAACACCAAATTTTACTCACTTAAGATTTCCGTGGAAAGTTCATTGGCGTCCTAGAAGACAGTTAAAAACCATAATAACCAAATTTTGATGTCGTGTCCCCCCGTTAAATTTCTATTCACATAGGGCTGGTCTGGCAACATCACCGCTATGCAAGTTTTGTTCAGAATCAGAAACAATAGATCACAAATTTTTCTCATATCGCCGATAAAACTTGCTCAGGAAAACACTCTTAGTCCTCCCATTCGCTTGCCTGGGGCTGAACTTCACAATAGAAAATATACTTTCCTTCGGTGCTTCCGATCTGGGCTTCAGCCACGAAAACGTTTTCTATGCAGTTTGCAAGTACCTCAATGAAAGTAAAAAAGTAAGCTTTTTTTGCGTGAATATTATACCTGGAAAAATATTCTAACATAGACAGGTGCTTTGTTTAACCCTCTGATTCCTATTCAAGGTAATGAATGATTGTCTGATCTGAACAAGCGACAAACAACTATTGCACTCCTTTTATTCTGCAAAGGGTGTCTTTTCTTTTTTCTTTCTTTTTTCTCTGGCGGGTACTTTCGATATTGAATAAAAAAATCTTACTGAATTAAGTCATCGATTCTCAGCCGATCCCCCTGAGTGGGTACGAGCCATGGCTGTGGAATCATCATCATCACCAACACGAGCGCGTGCTGACATTTCCTACGACCTCGAGCCTTGGTACAATACCACGTATGCTGCGGCTGCCATGCGGATCACCGACTCCAGTGGCATCTCTCTGTCATTCGATGACTCGCCAAGTTCGAACCCAAGGCTTGGCTCGAGCAACTTCTCACGGACGTCATTCGAGTGTATCACGTCACAGCGCTGCTCTCATCTCCGAGGAGCCGCAAGTTTTGGTCGCGGAAGCCGCTTGCAGACGAGGGTCAAGGCCAATCGCCCAACCCAGAGGCACCTTCCGGACTTTTCTGCACCGCGGCCGTGATGCCCTCATCTCCGCCTCGTACTTCAGCGGCCGGAACTCCCGAGGGCAGGCTTATGGTGGCGGTCAGGATGGAGAAGCCCAACTTCCGGACTTGTCAGCCGTGATGCCCTCATCTCCACCTCGTGCCTCAGCGGCCGCAACTCCCGCGGAAAGGCTTAAGGTGGCGGTGAGGATGGAGAAGCCCAGCTTCCGGGCTCGTCTGCGCCGCGGCCGTGATGCCCTCATCTCCACCTCGTGCCTCAACGGCCGCAACTTCCGCTGATAGGCTTATGGAGGAGGAGGAGCCCAGCTTCTGGACTTGTCTGCACCGCGGCCGTGATGCCCTCATCTCCGCCTCGTGCCTCAGCGGCCGCAACTTCCGCTGGTAGGCTTATGGAGGAGGAGGAGCCCAGCTTCTGGACTTGTCTGCGCCATGGTCGTGATGCCCTCATCTCCGCCTCGTGCCTCAGCGGCCGCAACTCCCGAGGGCAGGCTTATGGTGGCGGTGAGGATGGAGAAGCCCAGCTTCCGGACTTGTCTGCACCGCCTCTGTGATGCCCTCATCTCCACCTCGTGCTTCAGCGGCCGCAACTCCCGAGGGAAGGCTTATGGTGGCGGTGAGGATGGAGAAGCCCAGCTTCCGGGCTCGTCTGCGCCGCGGCCGTGATGCCCTCATCTCCACCTCGTGCCTCAACGGCCGCAACTTCCGCTGGTAGGCTTATGAAGGAGGTGAGGATGGATAAGCCTGCTTCATAGGATGGACCCTTGTCGATTTACCGGTGGCTAACGGTGAGGTGGCAGTGGTGTGGTCGACTTGGTCCTGGAACGGCTGCCGGTGCTAGGGCAATACCAGCCTGGCACTTGCCGAGCAACAAGGTGGCGGGAGGTTCTTCAACGCGAAGCGACGGCTTTTCATCACAGCGACCGTCGTGGTCAGCTGTGATGATAATGGCCGTCCTCCGAGCCTCCACTCGGCCCGACTGAGAGTACTATCCAAATGCGAAGGTATGTGTACAAACTGTCACTTATTTATTTTTACGGCACTCATTCGCGACACCTCAACATAAAGCAGTGCTTTGGTTTTCAACTGCGCTTGTGTTTCCACGAAATGTGTGCACTTTTCGAATTTGTGTAAAGACAAGCACACGAAATTGCGGATTACAAAATTTGTTTCGAGAAGGAAGCTCGCATTATCTGCAGCATCCTGGTGTTCACTATCATATACGACTGGTAGTTTGGCGCCCCACAGTGCAATATTCTTAACGTTTCGTTGACCTCGAATTAGGCATCTCAATCGAATTGAAATTTTTTCTATCAGAATATAGTTTTAATTGTCCAAAGCATAGAAGGGTTATCTATTGCGAAATCACATTGCAATGTTTTTTTTCGTTTGCTTTTAGCACGCGGTGTAACTGTATCATTGTGTCGCAGTTCTATGCTTTTGAACAATGTGGCAAAAAGATGAAAATGAAAAAAAAATGTTTTCAGCAAAAACAGATGGTCCATGTGCATTTTTTTGAGTATTCTGTCACACTTACCTGACGCTTTTTATTTTCAGATGGCGTGCATATGAAGACATTGGAAGCAGTGGAATAACGCATCCTGAAAAGCTACGCCACAAGCGCAAACACATTTTCAAAGCAACAACTACCGCGAATTTTGTTGCAGCTTTCGCGTTTTTCGAAGAAACGGTCCGATGTGTGTGACCTGATTTTAATATTGTACTGTATATAATAATACTTAACGGAAATATAAATCTATTGCATTGTTGACGTGAGCGATTCTGTCAGTCATTTACGTGAATACGGTAAATTTTGACGCATACGAAACCAAGCGGCGAGCGCTTGTAAGCAGGCCATCTTGGCATGAAACGCAATCTATTCGCGGTAAACTTCACCCGTGGTTCTAAACGTTCCAAAGAAAATCGAAAGAAGAATGTTATGATCAGAGTTATTCTTGTTCTGAAAAGAAATTTCACAGGCGTCCGCGTTATTTGCAAGGAAGGAATTTGTGTTGTGAAGACTACGCGGGGCGAGCGGCAACGGTTTCGAGCTCACGTCTTTGGACCATGGTTTCGTGCCGCTTCACAATGTTGGTTCTATCGGCTCTCAATGAACCGATTGAAATATTTGTTGTGGAATGATGATCTTCATCGGACACCCAACAACAACTAGCGTTTTACTAAAGTTTTTACGCTAGATGGGCGTCTGGCATTCAGCGTCCATCCAGAAGGCAACCGCTGTAGCCCGGTTTGAATCTGTGGGAACGGCCTAGCACTGTAACCACTGGCCCACCTAGGCGGACAAGTGTACATACGATAGGCAAGCAAAACTTGTTCTGCCATCAGTCCGTGGACATGTGTATCGCTGGAGGACTCTTGCTGTATACCTAAATTATGTCATCATTTCACATGAAAGTGAACATCATATGTGCTGCTAGTAATGATGATGATGATGCTGCTTAGATCATTGGTACCTACCTGCTAGTAATTCATGTTAGGAAGCGTTCACAATCCTATTATTCGTCATTTTTCGTAGAAGCGTGGTACCCGCTACACATTTAAAGCATTATATGCCCTCCGTTCATGCTGTGGATGACACCGATGACGAATCTAGCCTGAGGCTTTTGGTATGTGTTGGAACGTTCAACTCATTACGCAATTCGCAATCTTTGACGCCTGGTTGTTGGTTTACTGCTCCTAAACACTTTATTACTCATGGTGAAGCGATTCGTTACCCACCGTGAAGCCTTCACGGGGTCAGCTTGCAACGGAGTTTCATGCAACGGCGCTGATCAATGTTAGAATACTGGGTTGCCCCGTAGAGAAGACCCGAGTTCAACTGTCATTTCGACATCAGCATGTTGCATTACTTCGTTATTTTTTCTCATTTGACATGATAATGGTTGTGGCCACCGGCGGCGGCAGACAGCTACGATGCCGAATCGGCCCTTGTTGTTACCTCATAAGAGCATACGCTTTAAAATGTAGAGGACGCTCACACGCCATGGTGAACGATGCGTCATGTACTCTCTGCTTGGCTTGGCTTCATGGCTATTAAAGAAGAAATATCCATGAAGCCAAGCCAAGCAGGGGACCTTCGACGGAAAAATGTTGGTCTGTCTTTCCATCCATCCATTCGTCCGTCCGTTCGTCTGTCTGTCTGTCTGTCTGTCTGTCTGTCCGTCTGTCTGTCTGTCTGTCTGTCTGTCTGTCTGTCTGCCTGTCTGTCTGCCTGTCTGTACATTTGTATGTTTGTCTGCCCTTAGCGATACCACTACTGGCCCTAAACGACCAACCCCATCCGCAACGTCAACCAATACTCATGAAGGTTTAGCGTTCGTAGTTGTGCGATTGTCCATTAAAAATCAATTGTTGAGCATGTGTGAGGCGCCATTACAACACGTTGATGTTTAGTGTGTCTGCCTTTATACTAGAAGAGGCACACACAAGTAACTCCAAGGACTGTAGCGTTTATTGCGCTGCGCTGACAGTGCAACACGATGCTCAAAAAGGTAAGTGTTTCGAACGTTTGCTACGACGACACGGTGGTGGCACCTGCCCGTCGCTTTGCGTTCTACAGCTTATCACCTCCGACACTGGCGCGCATCTTTCTCCGCGGGCTCGCACGCCTTCGTTTTTGAAGATAATTGCGAGATGGCGCTCGTGTCTAACGTGCCTCGATGCATTCGTTCGCCTCCGCTACACGTTCGAGGCACTCTAACGCAGCGCCTCCAGAATACCATTCACCAATTTTCTTGTGCAGAACATGAATTAAACGGTTTGTTAACTCTCTCCAGACGCAAGACTATCGTCTTTCGACGATATTTGCAGTGTAACATGCAGATTCGGGCCAATTTTTTACCTCATGTTGTCACTGGATGCTCGTTCTGCGTGCATGGTTCTTATGCTCACTACAAAGAATGAATTAGCCGAAACGTTAGTATATATCTTCATTATTTTTTCTGTACCCTTACGCTACTTGTGTGAGTACTTAAGGGAGATGATAACCGTCACGATCATCATCATAAACATCTTTATGTACACTTTTTTTTCTCGTGCACCGTTTATCTCATGTGCTGCAGTAATCCTCCTCGAGTGTCAGACTTGGGAAGATTCGCCTTGTGGTGTAGCTGCCTCTTACTCCTGTGAGGCTATACTGGCTTACTGACGTTCAGCCTAAAAATTGAATATAAATACGCCTTGTCTTGACGTAAGAAAGTAATGAATTCAATCATATCAGCCACCAGAAATTGGGGCCTGTATACCAATGCAGGGTTATAACTGAGAACCATCCCGAGCTATATGCATACAGCTGAACTAAATCTGCAGTAAGCAAGTGTTCACTGAATAAAAGGAATAAATAAAATAAAATAACAATAGCTGCAACAAAATAAATTTTTCAGAAATCTGCTTCACCAGATAACTTTTATCATTATATAACGTTTTGGTGCTAGCAATCTCTACCTCCTTCCGCTTTTATTTTTCGCTCTGCCGCGTTTTTCTTTCTCTATAGCGCAATTTCTCCTCGCGGTTTAATTCTGCTGGGGAGAAAAACAGTGCACCATACCCGATATCAACACTTCACTACATGTTTTGCCTGTGTTACGGAAGTCGGACCTTTGAAAGCTTTCTCGAGCTTTCTGAAAACCTGCTCAAACCAAACTTCGCATTAACTATAGCCCCTTTTACTTTTACTGCAGTAAAAAAATAAAAAAGAATTGCATGATCGTAACGAACCCCCAATCATGCTAATTGGCTAGACGCGTTGTTCCACTGAATGTAAAGTTTGAATTTTATAATATAAAAACTGTGTAGTCCAGCAGGAAAAAAGTGATTTTTGTGGCATGTCCAAAGAACTCATAATTAACCTGTTTCGTAGACACTATTATTTCACGCTCCCGTTTCTAACCTCTTGCCTCTGGACCGACAATCTAAGCGCAAGGTTTAGAGAGATAACGTACTCATGAATTAACGGAAGAAGAAATAGCGCGCCAGTGTAGTGTTAGAGCTGTAAGCAATTTGAGTCAGCGAGGAAGCATTCGCTCATACGGCGCTCGCCTGTAAGTGGCTTTTCGCCCATGTTTGGTTCAACTAATTAAGTCTAGTGCCCAGCTTTCTGTTTCTATACAAACTTTCTTTTCGTGTTTTTGTTTACTTTTACTTTCATGTAACTCCGCGGTCTTCTTTTCTCTTTCTCTCTTCCTTTTTTTCCTCCTCTATATCTCATCCTTCCTTCAGAAAGACTAGGCAGGCGTTGCTCGCTTTTACATAGGACTGTGAGCCTGCTCTTTCCACTTTCTCTTCTGTACTTAACAATGGCATCATCATCATCCTCATCATCATCAGCAGCAGCAGCAGCAACAACAGCAGAAACAACAACATTTTACATAGAAGCGATCGCTGCTGGAATGCACCTTTTATGTATCGCGAAGCCTTACAGGTTCATGGCATGTAATAACATCGAGAAACTGTTTATGCCGGCTGTGAACCATTATTGTGTTCCCATGGTGACATACTGAGGCACGTACCTTGTACATTGGGGTTGATTCTCTACCTGTAGCAGCAGTGCAGTTCCTGTGTTGATGATGAAGCAAAACCCTGGATCAATTTGTTGTCTCTTGTCAAGTTCTATCTCTCGTGAAAGCTTGTACAGCGTCTTCAGTATATCACGCTGATGGTGAGGTTGTGGTCTCAACAAACATTTTTCAGAAACTTGCTAAATAGTACATTTCAACTAGATGGTGACCATGGAGTTTTTTTTTGCGTGACATCTTCTCATAATATTCACATTCTGTCTCCGTTTTTCCCCATTTCCCCTTGTCTAACACTGAGTAGCAGGCCTGAAAGTGTAATGAGGCTGACCTGTCAGCTTTTCTGCCACAATAAACATTTGTTTTTTTTCTTTGTTAATTCTAAGTGTGCTGTCAAAAAACGAGTGCTCAAAAAAGGGCACGCCGCCAAATTCTAGCGACGTAACGCCGGAGTGACGCCATGAGGTCAACGATAAAAAAAAGAAAACAAGCATCCAAAGAATCGCCGGGCACGCGTCCCTCTCCCCTCGGAAGCGTAAGTTCGCCGACGAAACGTCCTCGCATCGGCGGCCGAGCAAGCCCTGGAATTTTTTTGATGGAAAGGGGCGTGGTGATGCCGGGTTGAGTCATCCGTCACAGATGGCCCCCGTACCGTCTCGCCCTTTCCCCCAGCCTTCGCTGCGTATCGCGCCGACGAAATGATAAGAACTTTGTGGAATCTCGCGTGGAAGGTGTTTAATCGAGCAGCCGAGATGAGAGAGAAGCAGAAGACTGAAGTTAGCGCCAGAGCGCGTAGGGTATTCCGCCGTGTAGTCGGCGAAGGTTTTGTCCGTAGTGACAAAGCAGGAGAAGAAGAGGATTTCCACCTGAGGGGTGAAGGCTTTAGCTACAGGCAAGAGCGTGTGTCTACCGCTATCGATCGAAGACGCGTGGCAACAGCTGCGTGTGTGAAGCCGACGTGTTTTCGGCGAAGAAGTTAGGAGCTTGGAGAGCGGCCAAGTGAAGACGTGAAGTTTCCTGGAAGAGAAACTTCGGGGGCAGCGGAATGACAGAGGTTTCTTGGAAGAGAAACTTCGGGGGCAGCGGAACGACAACAACGGTGGACCCTTAGTGAGTGATTCTCGGAAGAGTAGTATCCAGGCTTTTGTTCCAAGAGCTTTGGACAGAATATCTTTTCTATCTCTTTAGTCTTTAAGTGTCTTGGTTGTTCAATGCATGCGACTGCATTGTAGTAGTGCGTAATGTTTTCTGTGTCTGTTGTTTCGAGTGTGGCTGATTGTACTGTGTAGCACGTTGTTTAATTGGTGACATATTGTATGCAACTATTGCGGAGTGTGCATACTTGTGTAATGTTTTTGATCTGCCAATATTGAGAATATAATTTTGTTTTGTTTATCAACTCTCGGCTCTGACTTGTTCTTCGGGCCACAGCCAGCGTCCGCTGGCGCGCCAAAAAGGACCACTTCTAAATTGTCTACGCTTTCGTGGTGCGGTTCGGGGGGCCGATACTTCGGCCCTTGGAATTAGCCCGGCGATCGCCTCCCGAATTAATGGGACCCGTGACAATTAATCTGGCGTCCGCGCAGGACCTTTGGTGCACAGAGTGTCCAAAGTAGTGAGAAAGAGCCTCGAGTTGTTGATAGTGCTATCGGAACGATTTTGTGCGTTGTTCAGTGTTCTCGTTAACAAGTGCAGGAGAGTGTTCCGATAAGCTGATTTAGGCGGATACTTTTTGCACACGGCCAGACTTTACCTGCGGGACACCATGGATCTCGAAAGGTTAGTAGCTCTTGGTGAGAAGATGGGTCTTTCTGGCGCCGAACTACGGAAGTGGGTAAGCCAGAAGGAGAAAGAGGTGGTGGAGAGAGAGAGGTTGGCAGCTGAGAGAGCCAAGGAAGAAAAAGTAGCTGAGTTGGAGAGAGAACGGCTGGCTGCTGAAATGGCGAAAGAAGAAAGAGAGGCAAAGGAGTGACAGCTGAAAAAAGAGAGCAGCAATTTAAGTTGGAGCTGGAGAGAGAAAGACTGGCAGCTGAGTGGGCGAAAGAAGAAAAAGAGGAAAGGGAATGGCAGCGACAGCATGAGATAGAACTTGAGCGGCTCCGTTTGCAACAGCTAAGTGAAACTTCGGTCCAAGCTAGAGTTGAAAGCAGTGAACGGGAGGACCACGGCTTCCGCTTGAACCCAAGCAAGCTGCTCGTAGCGTTTGATGAAAGGAAGGACGACCTTGACGCGTCCCTTCACCGATTTGAGACAATTGCATGGAGCCCAAATTGGCCGGAAAATCAATGGGCAACTGCTTTGAGTACTTGCTTGAGTGGTGAAGCGCTCAGTGTGTACGGCACTCTGTCGCCGACCGATGCAGCCAACTATGCAAAGTTGAAAGCTGCTTTACTGAAGCGATTTAAATTTACTGTGGAAGGTTTCCGGGACAGATTTCGGACAGGAAAGCCAGCTGATGGTGAGACGGCTACGCAGTATGCCGCCCGACTTTGCCATTATTTCGACAGATGGAGTGAACTTTCAGGGACAGCGCAGGAGTACGATGAGCTTAGAGAGCTCCTAATTAGAGAACAATTTCTTACTAGTTGCCACCCAAGCCTGTCGCTGTATTGAAAGAGAGGAAGGCTGAGTCACTTGAAGGAATGCTTGAATTGGCTGATCAATTCTGCGCAATGTGCGCAAGGTGGCACAAATTTGCGCAGAGTCAAGAAGGAGTGTCCCGAAGATTCGAAGAAATCGGCACCCGAACAAAAGAAGCGTGCACCGGAGATTGTTCCGCGATGTTTTCTGTGTAACCGAGTTGGTCATCGCGCTAACAACTGTCGAACTAACTTTACGAGTCCCACGGTCGTAAAATGTTTCAAGTGTGGTCAGACTGGGCAAAAAGCAGACGTTTGTCGTAACGGAGTGAGCCAAACTCACCAGGTATCCTGTGTGCTAGCAGCACTGAAATCCCATGGTGATGCCGTCACCAACGGATTCGTAGAGTTGAAAAATGGGGAGAAACTTCCTATTGTGGGTGCTGTAATGACAAAACAGCCAACCGGTGTAACGAAAGGAATGCCAACGCTGCCTGGAAAAGTTGCGGGCAAGAAGATTACGGTGTTAAGAGACACCGGTAGCCCCACGGTTATCGTGTGGAGAAATTTGGTGCGGGAAAGTGAGTTAACAGGCAAAACGAAAGCGGTTTGCCGAATTGACAGTACAGTTCGGATGCTTCCCGAAGCAGAGATTGAGGTTGAAACCCCGTACTTCAGCGAGAAGGTTACGGCTCTATGCATGACGACCCCCCTGTACGACCTCGTCATCGGAAACATCGACGGGGCGCGAGGACCGAATGATCCAGAATGTTTGGGGGAAAACCCGAAGATGGAGCCCCCGCCGACACAGGGACCGTGAGATACAGCAGAGAACAATCGCGTGAAGGATTTCACTCGAGCCCAAGGTGAAGCTTGGGTGCAAGAGACAGTGAATGAGAACATCATCGTATTGAATGAGTTTGCGTGCTGGGCAGCTGGACCTACGTGGGCATGACCCCAACTGACCGACAGTGTAATGGTGACGGAGTCGGCCAGCCAGGCCCAATGCTGTGACACGAACAAGCAGGTAAATAAACAGACCGGACCCGATGAACGTTATGACCCGTTAACGGTGTCGGAAGTGACAACGATGGCTGAGACGCCGCCTCAGATACCGTCGTTGGGAAGGGCTCGCCGAAAAAAAAACGAGGAAAAACAAGAAGAGGTCGAGCGAGCACCGCAAGAAAGGGCGCAAGCGCTGCTCAAGGTACACCGGATAGGTGCTGAGGTGGAATCGAATTGTGTTTGGCAGGGCTGAGTGCAATATGTTGTGTTAATGTGGGTGTTATCGTGTGTCACAAGTGTCGAAGTGTTTGTGCTGTGACGTGATGTGTAGGATTGTACAATTGTTGCAATGAGAGAGCTTTGTACATTTGTAATGTTTGGAATATGTGATGGAGTGTTGTACTCATGTACCTGTGGTTATATTTCATTTGTTGTGAGATTGAATTGCAATGTACAATTGTATTGAGTGATCTATTGTGAATGTGGCGTGTCATGAGCGACAGACTATGTTAGTCTTCGAGAGTGTGGGGACTGTTCGCACTCGTTTGTGTGGTTTTGAATATTATGAGATAATGTTCTTAAAGTAGGGGGCAGTGTCACAAAATGAGCGCTCAAAAAAGGGCGCGTCGCCAAATTCTCGCGACGAAATGCCGGAGTGACGCCGCGAGTTCAACGATAAAAAAAGAAAACAAACATCCAAAGACTCCCCGGGCACGCGTCCCTCTCCCCTCGGAAGCGTAGGTTCGCCGACGAAACCTCCTCGCGTCGGTGGCCGAGTAAGCCCTGGAATTTTTTCGATGGAAAGGGGTGTGGTGAGGCCGGGTTGAGTCATCCGTCGCGGACGGCCCCCGTATCGTCTCGCCCTTTCCCCCAGCCATCGCTGCGTATCGCGCCGACGAAATGATGAGAACTTCTGGAATCTCGCGGGGAATGTATTTAATCGAGCAGCCGACATGAGAGAGCAGCAGAAGACTGAAGTTAGCGCCAGAGCGCGTAGGGTATTCCGCCATGTAGTCGGCGAAGGTTTTCTCAGTAGTGACAAAGCAGGAGAAGAAGAGAATTTACACCTGGTGGGTGAAGGCTCGAGCTACAGGCAAGAGCGTGTGTCTACCGCTATCGAGCGAAGACGCGTGGCAACAGCTGCGTGTGTGAAGCCGACGTGTTTCCGGCGAAGAAGTTAGGAGCTTGGAGAGCCGCCAAGTGAAGAAGTGAGGTTTCCTGGGAGAGAAACTTCGGGGGCAGCGGAACGACAACAACGCTGGACTTGAGTGAGCTGGAGTGAGTGATTCTCGGAAGAGTAGCATCCAGACTTTTGTTCCAAGAATTTTGGACTTAATAGGTTTTCTATCTCTTTAGTCTTTAAGTGTCTTGGTATTTCAATGCATGCGACTGCATTGTAGTGCGTATTGTTGTCTGTGTCCATTGTTTCGAGTGTGGCTGATTGTACTGTGTAGCGCGTTGTTTGATTGGTGACATATTGTATGCAACTATTGCGGAATGTGCATACTTGTGTATTGTTTTTGATCTGCCATTATTGAGAATATAATTTTGTTTTGTTTATCAACTCTCGGCTCTGACTTGTTCTCTGGGCCACAGCCAGCGTCCGCTGGCGCGCCAAAAAGGACCACTTCAAAATTGTCCACGCTTTCGTGGTGCGGTTCGGGGGGCCGATACTTCGGCCCTTGAAATTAGCCCAGCGATCGCCTCCCGAATTAACGGGACCCGTGACATGTGCTCGTCTTAGTATGTATGCCTAGACATCATCTTCGCCTGGTTTCACCAATTTTTTTACGAAAGGGAGGCAGAGTTTCCAATGGGGGTCCCTAATAGCCCTCAGTTTGCAAAAAGATATTGCGGGTGACCGCACGAATGCGCAGTACATACAGTCATGCGAGATATGAAGGTTCTCGCACGTATCGCGCAAGTCACCTGCCTAACGTCCAAGGGTCCTGATTGATTGATATATCAGGTTTAACGTCCCAAAACCAAAGTATGAATATGAGAGATGCCGTAGTGGAGATTTCGACCACCTGGGGTTCTTTAACATGCACCCAAATCTGTGCACACGGGCCTACAGCATTTTCACCTCCATCGAAAATGCAGTCGCCGCAGCCGGGATTCAATCCCGTGACCTGCGGGTCAGCAACTGAGTACCTTAGCCACTAGACCACTATGCCGGGGCGTACAATGCTCCTAGCGGCACGTTTTGGAACTGTGATAAGCAAGATTGTGCATTCATATCTCCTTCGTTAGCTGTTACATGATACAACGATCGGCCCTACAATGAACAACACTGCACCCTTTCTCTCCGTTTTGATTCGTACATTCGTTGTGATCAAGTATCTTTCGTGGGCTCTTATCTCCGCAGGCGATTAAGAATTTGATGGGAAAGGTGGATTAAAGCTGGTGCTTGGCATGCACAGCTTCACTAAATGAGCTTCCTGAGACGGGAGTGATGGCAGCTTAAGAAAAAACAAAAATAGTGAATGAAGCTTGCCAGATACCACTTTCTCCACAAAAGAGTATTCTAGAACGCGGCACTGCTGTAGTTATTCGTCGACGCACTTGGAATAACCTTCATATCGCGCACGAGTGCACGTAAGAACACGCCTGGCTTCCCCGGCAGCGCAGAGTTTAGAGTGCTGCGTTGCTGCCGGCTCCACGTGACACTCTTGTGGTCGTTCGTGAACTTGCTAGACCTCACTTTTGTAGAAGCTACCATTCATTTCTTTATTCTTATCACCATCGGTTGCTAGGAATCAACAGTATGACGAATTATGGCCCCAGAAGAAAGAAGCCATGCGAATTGCAAGGTTCAATGAGTAGTTGTGTTCAATAATGCGGCTGAGATGAACATATGTTTTTAAACATCAACGAATGTAATAAATGAGAGTTTGTTGCACGACCAGCTGGAATTCACTCGCATCACTGTATACGTGCATAGAACGGCGAATTAAGCATTCAAAATAAATTCACTGCTATGAATATTGTCTGTGCACTCAGGTACGCCATCAATCGCACGGAATCTGTTCCTAAATACAGGTCTGCCTGGCGGCCAAGGTGGCGCGGCGAAAGCGGTGCTAAAAAGCGCCCCTTTCGGCAACTTATTCGGTCTTGGAAAGGGGATTGTCGGCGCTTGCTGCACTAAGATCAGATGCACAGTGGAGCCGCCGCTTTCGCTTGTGTTGCACTTGAGATTTCGTCCGATTTCTGATGCGCTAAAATTATTCAGGCCGAGCATTCATGTGTGCGCACAAGCCCACGCACTCACTACCCAGCTGATGCGAAGCGCATGCCGAGACTGAGCGACCGAGCGTCAGCGAAGCAAACCTTTCGCCAAGTCACGTGAAACCGTGGCACTGAGTGAGCACAATGGTGGATATCTCGTAATGTGACGAGCCACGAATGTTTTTCTACTTTCCTGAATCGAGCCACACTGATATCTTCTTTTCGCCACTGCCGGTCAAGCGAGCTTCCAGTTTCGCTTGCGCTCCGGCGGCTAAAAATCATTGCGACATGATGAATGACATTGAAAGGTAGAGGTTTTGCTGTAAAAGTTCAATCGTTAACGATTTCATGCGAACCTGGTGTGTTTGCTGGTGCGAGGGGCGACACCAGTGATGCGCGACACATACAGACACTACAAGCACCACCTTAAAAAGCTTTATCACAGACGTCAAGTTTGCCATGAGGCAATGTAGATCCAATGTAAACTATATAAATTTTTTTTGTTGGTGCCCTAAAACTCACCTGCGTCATAAAAAAAAAGCACATCACCCATACAGTGGCAACCGATGATATGCAAAAGCACGAATGAAGAAGGTTGATATGTCACATCAAAATTAGCGTAACGTTACGAGGTGGACGTAAATTATGCCGTACATGACTTCCATGTCACGATTATTATGTGTTCGCCTTGCATTTTTGTTTCATTCACGTCACGCAATGCCAAATTTGGTATATCTGAAGCTAGCAAAACGGCTGCGAGCATGCTATGAGCATAGCATGTACTTATGTTTTACAAGACACACATGTCATCATTGTCATGTTTGGAAGTGCCATTTACCTTCGCCAACCATTCACGTTACGTAATACCACATTTGATATATGTGAAGCTAGCGAAACGGCTGTGAGCGCATCATGAGCGTGGCATGTAGTCATGTTTTTACATGACTGCATGTCAGGATTATCATGTTTGCACCAGTCATATACCTTCGTTATCAATTCTTGTCACGTAACACCAAATATGGTATCTGTGAAGCTAGCGAAACTACAGCGAGCACACCATGAGCGTGGCGTGTAGTCACGACTTGAGGGCCTGTCGTTTATGTTCACCATGCAGTAATATTTTGTTCACCATGCAGTAATACCGGTTTTGCAATATGTCGTGTGAACGAAAGCCCCGCAGGAGCAGCATGAACATTGCATGTAAATTATGACATTCATGACATAGGTAGGTACTAAACTTTATTAACGATCCAACGAGGAATTACTGGCGCGGGCTAAGCCTCCAGGAGCCTTCGTTTGCGGAGCATCGTGCTATGTTCCCGGCGTTCGCCCTCGCTCACTGGACAGCCCAGATTTGGTCCACTGCACGTGGGCTAAGAAGGGCTGCCCACCACCGCTCAGCCAGTCGTCCTGGGGTACACACATGCTCGTCCGAGTAGTGGCGGCGAACACCACACTCGCACAAGTATACGAGCCATGTCGGCTGTCTCGTGCCCGCACCATGCACAGCTGGGTGACGAGTGGAGTGAGGCGCACAGTCTATGCAGGTGTCGCGGATTTTCAAATGTATCGGTTTGCGGACGCCTCGGATCAGACGCCTGAGATCTCTCTAGCTGCATGCGGGGTGGTGGGTAACGTCGTCACGTTTTTTATATAATGGTTGAGGATCTCGTGGAAAGTACCCATGACACATGTCATGATTTTCATGCTATGACTAGTCGCTTTTACTCGTAATACAGTCATGTTTTGCCATAACATTATTGGTATAGATCCCATTATTCAAATGGCCAGGATAGCTAAAAGTCACAGCCGGCTAGATAGATAGATAGATAGATAGATAGATAGATAGATAGATAGATAGATAGATAGATAGATAGATAGATAGATAGATTGACAGATTGATAGATTGACAGATTGATTGATAGATAGATTGATAGATTGATAGATAGATAGATAGATAGATAGATAGATAGATAGATAGATAGATAGATAGATAGATAGATAGATAGATAGATAGATAGATAGATAGATAGATACGGTCAGTGCAGCCGAAGTTCGCTAAAAAACGCTTCGCATTTAAAATCTGTTTTCACTTGTGCATTGAAAGCAATGCCTTTGTTCTACTAGTGTAAAATGAATGCATTGCTATTTTGAATTCGCCATCTTTTTTTTTCAGGTTCTATATTTTTGGTTCACTATGTATTTCAATATATATATACTCAGGCAGACACCAAGCAGAGCACAGCACCCGATGAAAATCGGGCAATACATAGCGGCAATCGTTCAGCATTAGTACAGTACCTCGGCCAAGCCGTTCCCGAGATCGCCTGTAAGCGCATACTCACATCGCAAATAGCGGCATTAACTTTCCTGTGGTAAAACACCTAATGCACTGCCACAGCAATGCGATCAATATACTCATTGTAAGCGTACTTTTCGCATAGTTCAGCTGATTGCTCATTTCCTGTTTCTTAGTGCACTGACAAAAAAAAAAAGACATGTCTGTCGAGTGCTGCAGTTAACAGCAAGCACGTAATTTGGCTCGTTCCGTAAATACTAGATTCCACGGTGGTATATTCCTTACCATTCTTGTTTGTCTCGGCGGTCAGACCAAACTGTCTGACGAAGCAACTGAATCACGTATTATCGGCGGAAGGAGTGTCGGCCCTTCAGGGAGGGAAAACTAAGCAACTCACTCTGGCGAGTCAGCACTGGTTTCCGCATGTAAGCAGCTTTACCGATTACGTTTTATTAGGCTAATTGAGTGCACGGTACAACCAGCACTCTCTTACTGTTTTCTTTGCCAACGCATTCTTACTATGAACTTTCCTTCATGCTCTTTGCCGGAAACCTGCTAGAGATAAAAACCATAACGGAATGTTTCTACGTTTATTGCGGGCAGTTCACATTAAGTGGTGGAAAAGTCGGTACTGTGAAACGCTGGCCCGTCGCCGCACGTACCGTCAAGCACGAAATGAAGGTTATCTCGGGAGCGACGACCTGCTTATAACGTCATAAGGGCCTAGTGGCACTTTCGGGAACAGTGAAAATCAAGATTGCGCATTCTTCTCTACCTCGTTGGCTCTTACATGTTACAACGATCGCCCCTGCATGAACTTACACCATTTCGGTTTTATTTGAGCCTTCCATTAATTCTGTGTGGGCGTATTCTGCGTGGACTATTACTTTTGTGGGTGATTACAAAATTGTTGCGAAATATGTGCACATAGAATTGTTCAATTTAAGCAGCTGCCTCAGACGGGATTGATCACTGCTTAAGGAATAGCAATGAGTGACCGTGCGTGATAACACACAAGATCACCACGCAAGTATTTAGAAACGTGGCGCTGTTGTAGTTCTTGGTCGATGCTCCAGTGATAACCTTGAAATCGCGCTCAACTGTAGTTCCCGTCGACCAAACGCATAAGATTAGAGATTAGTGGCTTTCTCCCCGGGAATACGTACTTCCTAAGGACACCCCATGACCCTCTGGACACTATAGGTAGCAGCCATGAGCCATGCACCATAGAAAGGAGGTTGCACGTGATGTCTCTGTCAGTTGGCGTGACTTAGTTGATGCGCATGCGATGCTTGGCCATTTCTCTCTCTCTCTCTCATTTCCCACCACATTGATACTTTTTTAGTTTTGTTTGTTCGATTGTGTGTGTTTTTGACAGAAATTTGTATTTACGTATTTATTTAATTATTTTAGTCCTCTCAACTATCAGCGTTATTAGACTCACCACCGTCTCGGAGCTGTGGGATTTGCCCAATTTTTGTGGCACATACCCGTGGCATGGTCACACACTTTACGCCGAGTTAAAAGAGCTTCACTCTAAAAGAAGATGGGTTGCACCTTCGAGCAGTCTACGACAATTGCACAAAGGACACCGTGAGTTTTTAGTCGCCATGGTGCGTGGAACGAAATCTCTAGAAGTCAGTGCACTACTTCTCTGAAGCTTGTTTCATATCATGATTCAAACAATTTTTATCCGTCCATTTAATTACACTGGATTTTGTTACCAGTCGTTTGAGACATATACCCCATACAAGGCACGTGCCGGAATCAAGCATTATCAACGTTACCATGTTGAAATCACGAGGTTGCGTGCATCGCGTCTTCCACGTATGCTTCGAGTCTGGTCCCTGGCTGCGGCTGATTCTGGAGGACCACGGATGCTCGTGCAAGACCGCACCTGCATCGTGGGAAGCTCACGCCACATGTCCCATCAACACTGCAGCTACTCTCGGCATTCGACTCCAGTGGGTGCCATTCTCGCTCCCATCTCGGAATCACCGCAAGTTTTGGTCGCGGAAGCTGTTTTGTTGACGAACTTGAGGAAGCCGGGCCCGCTTCCCCGCGCACCGTCCGAGCGAACTCGTTGCGGGGTCCGTGTCCACGATTGAGACTGCGGTGGCTTGTTCCGCCACTCCGTCCGGCGGCAGCCACGCCTCCAGAAACCAGTTCGACTGGACCTGTGCGAATGCAGAGATTTTGGAAAGAGGGGCCTGCTTCACGCGAGGGTCCAGCTGCGGAGGCAGGAGCGGCAGGGTTAAGCCCCGTTTTAGATAGTGACGCATGCGGTGCCAAGTCAATGCGCAACTCCCGGCTGGCGTCCTGTGAGGATCGGCATGTGGTGGTTCATGGGCGTGTAGTTGCATCTCCGCACCACCGACGTGTGACCGAGGCCCGGCGTGACGGTGACAACCCGGCAACGTGTATCCGTGTGGCTATACACTGAGGACTAGCCTGCCATAAAGGTGCGTTTACGGGTGGCTGTGTTTTGTTTAAATTGTGTGCTGTTTATATAGAGGCATTTTGGCGTAGGCAAGTGTTATAAGCGACAACCTATATCTTAGCCCATATTATATAATATTTGAATAGCGAACGGCAAAAGGGGAACGATTGTGTCCTGGCATATTGTTTTTGCTGACATCCTAGCCAGCACCTGATTCGTGACCAACTACCACAAATTACTGTTTTCCTACCATAAATCATCCAGATCCTTCGGCGTAGACGTAGTGCTGGTGGGGCTGACAAAGGTGACATCTCACGTATCGTGTATGGTTCTCCCTTTTGAGACGTTTTTATATCAAATCAAAGCCCTGAACGCAAAACTGCGTTCAAAAACATTCATGTTCTTTTGTTGCATTCCCGTTATTTCGCTTGATTGCTCCGAACTAGGTAAGCTGCAGCACAAACGCCAGGAGAGCGGGTGATATTTGGTGACGTCACAGCGAAGGTTAAATCCCAAACCCACCAGTAACCAGTCACGATAGCTAAACAAATGATCTTCGCGTTCAAGAAGCCCGCCGGTATGCCTGTCAATTTCTTCCTGTGCAATCTGGGACTCGATGATACTGTCGCTGCTCCGTACACTACGTAGTATAAGAACTCTGATAGTGCGCGTTTCTACAAATTATAAATTCTACAAATCATTCTACAAATTATAAATATGCTTTCATACTATCAACGTGCACCCATGTTATCTGGTGTGAAATAAACTCTCCCACTCGTGATGGTCGTACTTTCTTCTTTTCTCTTTTCAGATGTCGTATCTCTTCGTTGAATCGAAACTTCGATGCTTAAGGTCTACAACTGCATTATTCTCGGATACTAATTTTCAATGAAGAAATAAACGCTTTTTCATTATTGACGTCCATTTTCTTTTTTTTTTCACGCTACGACGAGCGGTGAAGTCGATGAGGTTCACGCAACAATCCAAACTGACAATGGGAGCAAGTGGGTAACTGGTGATGTCTTTAGCGTATCCCGATGCAAAAATAAAAGAAATTATTGCAGACTCGCCAACTAATAATGCACTGACGCTCAACTCTCGTTCTGAGCCACTGTGCGTAGTAAATAATTAATGATTAAGTTTGCCATCCGGAGTTCTCAGGCGTGAAAATAAAGTGCAGACGTGTTCATGCATGCCATGCATATACCTCTAAATGCGGCTTGCGGGAGTAAGAAACAAACCCGTGATGGCCTGTTTTGCAGAAGTTATCACTACGCACCATATTCTTGAGCCAAAAAAGCCAGCAATTTACGTTTATCTCCCCCGGTGACAGAGTGGAAGGCTTATCTATACGTCTGGATTGCAACCCGCTTGGGTCTTCTGCATCTAGAGAGCACTAAGCCCTTTACACGAGAGGCACAGGACAACCCTATTTTTCAGTTCAGGGCAGGCCTCGCTGCACCCCTATGTAGCAGGTCTGGCCTTTGATTTACCTATCAGGCAGTGCAACATTTTCTCGCTAGTTGATGGGAATTCTGGGTTTTTCGCCCATACCACCTACTTCATATGCATGTCGGAGAGAAGTGCGTAATCACTGATGAAACGTAGAACGTCTTCAGACCAAGCTGTGAAGTCCATCGATATAGTATCGAACCATGCCAATAAAACATACAGCGCTTTAAACCAGAGCACATTACAGCAAGCGAAGCGTTCGGGACAACCTGTCGCGCGGTGACGAAATACTGTTCGTATTTGAGGCACTAAAACGTCGATGCTCACCGCAAACACTGCAGTAAGAATCTCTATTGTTTACAGTGTTCGCACCTGTACTATTATCAAGCTCGTTCGCGAACTTTGATTTGATTGATATGTGGGGTTTAGCGTCCCAAAACCACCATATGATTATGAGAGACGCCGTAGTGGAGGGCTCCGGAAATTTTGACCACCTGGGGTTCTTTGACGTGCACCCAAATCTGAGCACACGGGCCTACAACATTTCCGCCTCCATCGGAAATACAGCCGCCGCAGCCGGGATATCGCACACTTTAATTGTAATAGAAATAAATCAAGCCGTGCACAAAAGAAGAGAATAGCATTTGTGTGGTTTTCTTTGATTACGTCCGTGTTTGGGCGTTATACTTTTTTCGTGACGCATTTCTACCAAGTAACTCTAAAATCTTTTACTTCAGGACACTTTATACTAGCTCAGAGTTTGCTCTTTCTTGACAATCAGGCCTTTTTCTAATTACAAGAAGTGGTTTAAATAGTATCAGAAGCGGTACTTCTCTTTTCACCTATCATCGCACTATATGTGGCCAATAAATTACTCACAGGCTGCACTGAAATAGAAAAAGAAAAATACATCAATAAAACATTAACCGAAAATAGACATGCATTTGAGATGTCGTGTGGCTTTTAGATGAGTGGCGACACGTGTCACGCCATTAGTGTTCGTTGCTTGCTTTTCGGCTTCTGTTATTGAAATACTGTATATAGTGCCGTTCTGCAGCCGAGACCTACGACATTTGACTTCAGACCTTCGTCCGCAGTGAAAATACAGTGTATAGGCTTGTTACAATGAAGATGACTGCAAAAGTGCAAGCTCGGTGATTTAGGTCGTATGTGTGCTATGATATTGCAAAAGATTGCCTATGCGGGTATTGCAAAAGTTGAGCTCATTTAAAAGAGAGAGATAAGTTTATTTACAGAAAGGCAGAGAGGTCAGCCGCAGCGATAGCTTGCTCTAGCTTGCTACTCTACACTGGGAGAAGGGAAAGGGGAAAAGAAAGAATAATGGATGGCGATGGTGAGATAGAGAGGTGAATATCTAGTGTTCTTTCTAGCTGAGACACATTTTATAGCCACACATATAGTCCAGTTGTTTCCAAACAGGTTATAACTGCTCTTATGACCGAAGTTGCACTGTTGGTGTCTGGCCAAGGGCCCAACACGGTCTCATCAGTTAATCACCTACTGCGATATAGTTCAGTAGAAGAAATCCGTGTTTGTCGTTCCCGTGCGTATGCTGGGCAGACACAAATATATCACTTAAAAATTCTGCTCTTAGTCAATTAGCTCAATAGCCCTATGCTGAGTGTGCAATCCCATAGCTCGCGATATTTGTAGCTTGGTGTTCAGCCGCACACCTAACGACAGCATGAATATTACTGGCACAGGTCACCGCAACTGAAACAAACAGAGGCGCATGAGTTATTGCTACTATACGCGTGCGCTGTTTCAACCCCTTGTATAAAGATATTTAAAGCATTTATTATATTATGCATTTGGCCAAAACTACTGGAAGGTGAAATACAGCTCCTGTTTTTGTTTTTTCAGCGCACAGTATTGATTTCACCCTAAAGGTTTTCGCGGCCAGCGTGGCTATAGACTGCTTCCGAGATCAGAAACACTGAAAAATATACTTATAATTCTGTGCCTCAGGTGGTTTTTGCAGTGCCTACGTGATTGGCTCACCTCGGACCAAGGGGCAATGTCAAGTGATGACGTCATAATGTCGCGAAAGCTTTGGCTACCTGTGACGTCACGTTGACATCGTAGGGCATCTTCATCACATGATTTTTTTTTTCGCATCGTTCGTTTTGACAGCGCCGACGCCGATGGTCGCTTTTCATGTTAGATGAGGCAGCCAAGTAAAATATTTTGGCTGAATAAATATTTTGATATCAGTGTGAAGATAAAACACTGACTCCAGGCTTGTTGGGCGAAGTGGTCAAGTCTGACTCTTTACGGTACTTTTCTCGTGCGCCGCTGGGTAGGGAGTAAAGTGTCCCTTCAACGCTAACCGTCAGCCAGACCCAGACCTCCGAGGAGGCCAGTCTCGGGCCGCTGCTCACGCAGCTAACTTGCTGCGCTGCGACTTACGCCGGTGCTCCTATGCGCGTTGCACGCCTGAATCATGACTTCGCGTGCTCACCGTCCCGTCCATTAGTCACTCGGCTCTTTGCAAGGCGCCATCGAGGAGTCACCCGTTCGGGATAGCAAATGGCCACCTCCTGTCGCGGAATCAAGGAGCTTCGTTTGTATAGTACTTAGTTGCTTTCTCGCACTCTTGGAAAGACGGAAGCCCCCCCCCCCCCCCCCCCACACACACACTTTGCACACCGCAGCTCCTCTGGGCTTCTTTCTCCGGTGACATCTAATGGCCTACCCGACCGACGCTCCCGGCAGTGGCGCTTCTGACCACTCTCGCCTAAACTCTCATCACTGCAAGTGGCAGCAAAGAAGTTCGTTTTCTATAGTTTTCTTCGTTCCCGTACACCCAAACATTCTTGTGTTTCTCCGTCTCTCGCACACATATGCCAGCCACTGTTTCTTTGATAAACTCACTCTTCTTCTCGGATAACCTTAACTAATGTTTATCGTCTCGACGTTTCCATACTTAGATCCTGCGGCTTTTGCTTTATTTGTTCTAACTTGTGATTTGTCCCTGTCACCTAAACCTCACTTTTGTTCTAACTTTATTGAAATTAACGTATTAATTCAGCTGTTCCTCACTCAATAACGGGTTTCGCTTTATCCACCGTTCTTCATTCAGCTGGGACGACACATTGCGAGAGCTTAGCCTTACAGGTTGCCGTGATATGACTCTTTTCAAGAAACCTTCTCGCTTCGCCGTCCTCGTTCTGTCTCATTGGACACTCAAAGCTGCTTCGCTTCCGGAGAACATGCAACAATAGTCTGAAATATCGCACGCACGCATTTATTCGGAGCTTCGTAGTACCTTCGTTCTGACGACTTTTCTTTTTTTCTTAGCTCATTTTATCCCACCGTAGAAATGCTAAACTGCCGTGCCACTTTAAACTTCGATCACGTAGCCATTCTACTTTTTTTTTTTGCGACGGGATATTTTTGGTGAAATGAGCGCTCTCGTAAGGCCCGATCATTCACACTTTTTTTTTTTTGGTTCGCTCATTGTGTGGTTGTTGTCTTGGGCTCAAGGCACCGATATTTCAATTTTTTGTCTCATGCTCGACTTTCTCGCCGGCCTTTCGAAAGAAGCGCCTTTTGATCTGTATAGTGGGTGCCTTCTCTTCGGTGAAAGAGAGACGCCCCTGGTGAAGGTCTTGGTAGATAAGGTTACTTTCGTTCCAGCTGCATGGTTCGTGATTATGCAACCTGCTTTTTGTCCTCCTTGGTTTTCAGCCAATCTTTGATCTTGAAGTTCTTTTTCTAACGTTGGCACTGTACTGGTGTTGTCCAAACTGAGTGAGGGTGAGAGAAAGAGGGGCTCTAGTTTTGTAGCACCTTTTCTTTTTTTGTGTCCTTCGTAACCGTTGCTTCTTTTTTATTGCGTTCCTTTAACGCTCACTTCCTTTCAGGCAGCTTGCCTTTCACGTATTCGCTAGATCAATAGGAGGTTCAAATGGCGCATGTGGTTTTCCAAATTCTGGTAGTGCGAAAAGGATCACAGTGTTCGTTTGAGCGAAGTTTCTAAAAGAGTCTAATTTAACATATAGATAAATTGTTATCTTTCTCCCCTGGCTGCTGTACTTTTTTCAATACAGGTAGGCGCACATAGACGAATCATAATGATGCACTTTCCTGTCGTTTATCATTGCGCATCGATATCTTGCTGTTGACTATTGCGAATATCACATTGTGCTTTATCCCCGAGGTATTTTCTTTTCAGCTTAACCATTTCAGACGCTATGTACACGCCTGTGTACACCACTCGTTTTTGTTATTTGCATCAAGTAGAGGCAAAGAAAGAGCAAGATATATCGTACATTAGATGAATTGAACCTCCTGCATGAATAATTTTGTCTTCACTTAACCTCATTTTGCAGTGTACTGATACACATGATCACTTTTCTGAAGGCAATCTCACGTTTGACGAATCGTGCGACATGCGCCTTTCTGCAAGCAATGTGAAAAGCAACAATGTTCCTTGCTCACAATTGACATAATCAAGAATAAGTTTGCACTATATTTCTAGCCTTAGAGTAGATTCTATTTTGCGAAGAGTAAGCATCAATGACTTCAAGATAAAGAGATACTGAATTGCAACTTATTTAGAACGAGTAACTATGACACACATAGATTCAACAATTACCTCCTTATTTTTGTTGCGATAGAATATTGAGTACCTTGAAGTAACGTTGTAGTGATTTGACGCATTTACAGACATTTTTTATAGTTGGCATCTGAAAGGGTTAATAGCTTAACGAATCACGTGACCTCGCTGTTTCCAGGAGGTTTCCATTACCAAAGAAGCCCCTGGAAATGTTTCCGATGAATGCGCTGGTAGGTTTATGCCTATCAGCGACGTGTCAACAAGTTAGAAAACACAACACGTGTACGGAGACCAATCTTCGGGAAATGTTGAATAAGAGCACTCGATGGGAGCACCATGACGTTAAAGTGAAGGTATTAAGACTGCATAATGATGAACCGAGCGAATGAGGCTTAGACCGGAGTGACAAATAATGACCATGTCTTCACACAAAAACAAGTTACGTAGTGAAACCACCGGTGAATAAAAATCCGGTCGTTTCTTGTCTAATGTGTTAGTAATCAGCGGTGTAACGGTTCTGCTTAAACGCATCCTTTGTGGTGTTCTCTCATACTACCTGTGTGACTTCTCTCATACTTATATACGACCAAGGAGAGTGTACGATTGGTAACTCTCGTAATGTGTATGCCGCGTTATACTTTCTATAGCCACACCACTTCATTAGCACCGGTGGCCGTCATAGTCAAGTCTTGATGTCCCATTGCCGGAGCAGTTTCTGCCTCGACGAATATGTCAGAATGGTCCTGAAATGCATGGTTCGTATTCGGGTTGATCGTTTGTCGCAGACAACAAAGGAAGAAAGGGGCGACCAAGTAGCGTCACCAATGGCAGAAACGAGAAACTGATAAAGCGCTTGCCATAACGAAGTTCGGAGGGAAATTTCAGCTGTCTTGGTTGAGTTCATCGCAGTGGCGGAATGTGGCGCTGAGCAGATGAAGAAAGGGGGGAAGGGGGGTCAAACTTTTCCAGGCCCCACTGCCATAGAAATACATGGGATAATGACCTGGGAACTTTTGAGCAGTTCGGTACGTGATCTCCCTATGTGTCAGCAAATCATGTGTTACGCAAAAGAGGTATGACTCCAAGCAACTTGTTTGTGATGAGTAGCAGTTAGAAAAGTGCACGCAGCTTCCAGAAAAAAAAATCACCTGGCCATGCTGCTCGATGCATAACACCACAGGTCTCGACAAAGTGAATCAAAAGCAACCGGTATCTTGGTATTGATGGCTTCAGCTCGAGTTACTTGTGGGTATGCTAGCAAGTTTACATATCAACGTGTGCTTTGGTGGTAATTAACGCGGTAAACCACTGTACTGTGCTGCCCTGTACACAAATAGATAGACTATTAGCAGATGCAGGCAAATCGTCAGCCACAGCGTTGTGTCCGGTGGTACTGATATGAATAGCTTCTTTAAATAGTTTAAGTAGGCAATCATTATAGATCCCCTTCATGCCTGTCATACTTCGTTTTTCATCGCAAAGTAGAGGGTTTGTTTTGTGATGGTTTTGATAAGTTTCAGTAAATCATTTAGGAGAGGAAGTTCGTGATTACCTTTACATTTTATCAAGGACGGCTGAGGCTTCTTGCGTTATTAGAAGTTTATTTACCGAATAGTGTTTTTACCTTTCATTGACGACTATGCAGCCGGGTTGTTATCCCCCATAGTAACAATATTTGCCAAGACCAGCAGCTACAACGGGTGCACGTTAAGGAACCCCAGGTGGTCAAAATTTCCTGAGCCCTCTACTACGGCGTTTCTCATAATCATATGGTGGTTTTGGAACGTTAAACATCACATATCACTCCATCAACCAGCAGCAACAACAACGCTGATGCTCAGTTTGTAGCATAGCTTGTATCTAGCTCTCATGTGACATGAGAGTAGATGCAGTGTCTTACACTGTCCATGGCGACTTTGAAGAAACTTGAAGGCCATGCCACGAATTGGTAAAGGTGACTGAGGGGAAATGTTTTCAAAACAATAGTTCCACAGTTGTGTGCATTTCGACGGTAAGTGACGCGAAGTTGCCAACATCTATGGAGTCCGCAGGTGACGTCCAGGTGGAGTCGGCAAGGCCATGTTTGCGTGCCCGGCTGCGATACTCAGTGCACGCAACTCGCCACCGACTACTTAGAGCAGGTCACGACGCTGTGTCGATGAACCATATTGGCAGAGGCAGGTCCGTCCTTTTACTTGTGTGCCGTAACTCCCTGTCGATAATATTGAGCTTGGTGGCGTCTGTCTCTTTTCTTCGTAGTTACAATTCGTGGCTTTAACGCCGGGTCTCGCTCTCGATTTGCTCTTCGACGTCTGTGACGACTCTCACACCGGCTCACTTGATTTACTTACTTGGCTGAAGAAGAAAACGAAGGATTTCACTACAGTTCTCGATGATCCTTATTCATGGTGCGCTATCACTTCGATCTCGTTCTCTTTCAAACCAGACGTCGAAAACGAGAAGCAATCAAGACTGTAAAGAAACTGGTAAAGGGAATGTCGTCTTGCGAAAAAAGGGCGCAGTTTGGAAAAGTGGGGTTTCGAAACTTGAGCCCTCAGCTATTCGTGCATAACGCGTGACAAGCAAAAAGCGAAGACAGGGTCGCGTTCGCGAGTGGAGTATCATCAAGTAGCCGTAAGGTATTCTGGGCGAGCGTCACCAATGACATGGCATAACTATAACCAGACGAGCAGTCTGGAAACTTTTGCGAAGATAAGATTCGGAAGAGGAACCATGTTCGTGGTCCCTTTACGCTGCTATAAAGTGTATTGATAAACGACAGAAAGAAACAAAGACGCTTTTTTTTTGACCCCGTCAAATAGATAGACGAGGTAGGAGCTTCACTTCACTCCTCATTATCCTCGCTAACCGTAATGTTAGATCACTTCTGACGTGGAGGTCGTGAAGGCGACACCAATATGAGTTGCCCTTTAGTCCTATATTTTTGGTTGACTAGCCAGGACTCCCAATAGTCGCTAGATCTTCCTGGTTCACCAAAGCTCGGGCTGGTTCAACCCACGTAGATCAAGTCGGCTACGCGATCACAGTATCTACATCGAGGGCTGTTTTGTACGAGAAGTTACGGAGTTGGTTATTATAGGGGGACTTCGTAACTCTCACGTCCTAAGTATGGATAACGCTGGCAGATTCCTAATAGGCATCGCTCTCTGTACTCTATGAAAGCAGTGCGTGGAAGCCTTGCTTGGCCTTTCTGTGAATACTATAGAGACGTGGAAAGTTTTTGTATTAAAAATAATAATCCTGGACCAAAGAAACGTAGAGTTTTAACCATCACAATGTATTTACATAATATGTGCAGTGAGCGAACATTGCGCCCTGTAACCATGAAAAGTACACCCCCCCCCCCCGCCTCCCCTCCCAAAGAAGGTTCTTGCGTGACAGGCAAGCGAAGTCTGTGACGTACAGTCTTATGATGGTCTGTATCTATAAATAAGTGGCGTGTCCCAAAATGAATCTTCAATTAGGCCACCGCATGGCGACCGCATACACACGTAACCGTTGTTGCGCGGACGTTTATAAAGCTTTTCGAAAATATTGTCTCGAAAATTCTACAGAAATCGGCGCGGCCCGCCGCGGAGGTCTAGTGGCTAAGGCACTCGGCTGCTGACCCGCAGGTCGCGGGTTCAATTCTCGGCTGTGGCGGCTGCATTTCCGATGGAGGCGGAAAGGTTGTAGGCCCGTGTGCTCAGATTTGGGCGCACGTTAAAGAACCCCAGGTGGTCAAAATTTCCGGAGCCCTCCACTACGGCGTCTCTCATATTCATATGGTGGTTTTGGGACGTTAAACCCCACATATCAAAATCAACAGAAATCGGCGCTTACGGTTACTTGTGTAGGCGATTCGCATGATTATTTTTCTATTGTAGGTTATTCAGCGTTCTGTTATCATAATTACGCAAGTTAAATTTCATCCCACGTTTCTAAGTTCTCCCCAGGCAGCAATTTTTCACTACTTTCTTTTTTTAAAACCTAGTCCATCTAGAGGTTAGGGATACGACCAACATTATCATACTCAGGTTAGTTTGACATGCATTATTTTTCGACGTGATCTCTATCATTTCCTTATCATTCCAGTTAACTTGCCAGTATGTATAAGATAGAAATGAGCATTGACCGAAGCATAGGTTTGCGCAGGGTTCGAAGCTTTGTCGCAGCACCCCTCCCTGTTATGTCAATGAGGGGAGCTGATTTTGCGGCCCCCTCTTAAATTTGCGTGACAGAGTAGTTTCGATTCTTTATGTTTTGTCGACGCTCTTCAAGGGACACATAACGTTTTTTCTCTCTATTCCTGGTCCTGGTCAGCTTCAGCGACTGTTGCACTTCTAGCCATGTGTGTAGGAGTTGCCCTGTCCTAAACAGACAGTTACTGAAGACAGGTTGAAGACATTAAAGAAGTCTTAAAGATTGCACTTTCGTGTCCGTGGGATTGACAAGAGCCAAAATGCAGTGAAAAAAAAAACGATTTATAGAATTCCGTGCTTTTTACAGTTTACCTTAAAATGTCGTGTGACGTTGCTGCAGGCCTTTTCTGGCACATCAAGACGCTGGCTTATTCTATCGTGGGGCCACCGATGGCGCTCACGGGGCATCAGTACTACCTTAAAAGCTCCAAAAAATAAAACAATAATGAAAAAAGGGGTGAAGTGACAGTGAGTTATTTTCACTCGCTACTACTGCTCTGTGGTACCGCTTCTGATTTTCGATTTATTGGTTTATACATCTTGCCCTTTTACATTCTCGTGCTCTATATATTTTGCCCTCAGGCGTGCCATTTTCTTAGTGCACGAGTGGAGTTCTGCTGCCGCTTGTTCTGTAATACCGTCTTTGCCATGGTGTGTTTGTTTAAGTTGCGCATTTTTACAGTGCACACGACTCCACAATTTTCGCGCTTTACTTGTGTTATGCGGAGTAGAAGACTACGCGCATGGCACTAGCAAACCAATTTAGAAATACAATAAATATTTATCTGCTTCTTGACAGCGTTTGTACATTGGTTCGGACACCCATCTGTCTGCTTGGAAAACGTTGCCTCATGCGAAACCGCTGCCATCCTGTTGTGTTGCACAACCTTTCAGACGGGACCGACTCAAGCGACATTATTCTATGTTCATCAAAGCTCCCAGAAGAGCAATGGTCTTTGTTGACGCACCTTTGTTATACGCTTTCAAGCGGGGTTGGGTGAAAATAACAGCAACCCCAGAAAAAAAAACACTAGTAAATAGCGTGTTTTTTTAGTTGTATAAGTCATTATTCCGTAATGCCGCTCGACGATAACTTGCCAACTCGCCAGCAGTCCATCCTCCCAATAATGCGATTATATGTATTTCACAAACGCGCTGTAGGGACAACATTAGTGCATATAAAAGGAACAGTTTGGCGGTCATTTTTTACGCTGGCTTTGTCTTTTGTGGCTTCGTGTTACCAAGCTAAGGCGTGTTGATTGTCGCTAAAAATAGTCTTACGGGTGCACTTTTAGCATTACGCCCAAAATTGAAAGAAAATTGAGAAATACTTCTTCAAACTTTCATGCTTTGCTGACGCGTACCGGACACTTGTACATCAGTTACATGAGAAATTCCACACTACCGAATGTTTCTCCATTCCAATGACGTTCCGTTTTACGAACAGTCTGCAGAGGCACATAGCTGAGCTGGTTTTTGATAACTGCGTAAGCAGTGGGTAGTGAGTCATGTAACAGTGTTGTATAAGCTGACAGTAGCATCACCGAGTCTCTAGGTAAAACCGACACCACCAAAAATACAGATGGCACAAAGTGTGTTTCCCATGCGGAGACATTCATGTTTTTAATCCGGAAGCTTAAACTTAGTGAAACAAATGTTGTATATTTCAGTGTATTTAATCTGATACATATACAGATTTTTCTACTTTTATGCACATATGCAAGATTGACAACATTGTCGACAACATTCATAGAAAAAGCTGCCATATATCAGATCTGACCGGGAAACCTAGGGTAGTTCCTCCCTAGTAACTTTAGGCTCTCATCAAGGTTGTGCACTCTGGCTGCAGTCATGACCCTTGCTGTTGTGTGTGATCACCTCGACTATCATTCGGCCCAAAACGCCACTGTAGCACACAAAATTTGCTCAGCGACAGAATTGGATGAGCTGAACGTACTTTTTTTCAGGTTATATTCAATAAAGCACTGGTTGACGAGCGCTTCAAAACGCATGGCTGGGTCCTAGCATGTGACTATAGAAGAAGAAGCGCCACTTTAACGTAAGCTGCATTACCTTTTCTTAGCCAATCGCCCAGAGTGAAAATATGTCAGAGTAGACAAAAAACAGCTAAACAAAGAAACAAACAAACAAGTAAGCTGCATTTCAACTCCGTTTTATGAAGATGCTAGCGGAGTTGAAACGCCCTTCCCAACATGTTTCGCCACTCGCCAGATTTTGTTTTCTTCATCTCCTGTCAGAAAGTTTTCCCCAAAGCCTCATTGAAATTTGACCACACTTGTCAGCCTACGTAAACTGGCTTGCGCGACGTGATTCACGTGGCATACCAAGCCACTGATGCAACAATTTCCCATGATTTTGCATTGCACCCTGTGTTTTCACGACCCAGATAGGAGAAAAAAAAGTGAACTTTCTTTTTCATTTAACAGGCGCCTTGCTACGTCTGTGAACGTTCGCTTAGTGCTGCAAGGTTACAGCACGCAGTGCCGTGCGCGCAGCTCCAGAGCTTGTATTAAAAGGTTCGACCAGAAACGATGCGAATTCTGTGACCCTGGTGGGAAGCCGAGCAATCCCATTTTTTGGTGTTTTGTGCTCAGAAAAGGTCTGCGTGGGTGTTTCTTTACGACGTGCCTTGAATCAACGTTGGTCGTATTCACGCTTTAGCGTGCTATGAAGCAAAAGGTACAGAAATGCTATAGAGCAGGAAATGGAATGGGGAGGGGGGGCAGCATAAAAACAATAAAAGAATGTCACCCCGCCATACAGGATAGCCAGCCAGTCTGAGAACTGCCTAACCTTCCGGTCCTTCCTTTCCTCCTCTCCTCTTCTTCCAACTCCCTATGTCCTAGAGAGATCGCAAGAGAGGGAAGACTGTGGAATTAGCTAAATGTGGATGTTAGATTTGCTACTTTGCACTGGGAGAGTAAGGAGGCATTAAAAAATTGGCAGATCCCATGTACCTGGGAATCGACGTTATGCAAAGCATGCGGAGGGAAGGTGACCGTGTTGGATTTTTTATTGAGTGGCATGTCATGAAATGACGCTCAATATATGTGCAAATGTTGCACGCACAGACATATGTTGAAGACTTGCAAATGTTTATATAACCAGATGTTCGCACTTGCGCAACGATGCCAACTAAAACATGCGTATTAGCAACACCAGAAGCGGATATGAAGCGCTGATGCTCG